>NC_063046.1:34839017-35139017 GCF_018812025.1 Megalobrama amblycephala
CTTACAAATGGATGCATAAAATTCAAAAGTTAAATTACTGTACATAAAAAAGAAAGTCACAAAACACTATTAGTGCTGGCTGATGAGTTCATTACAGCTAGGTTGTTTTTTTTTGTTGTTGTCATTAATACTAGTCTACTTGTTGGTGAGACACCAAGGCCACGATAAACACATCAATGACCAACGGAGTAAAGCTTCCTACTTTTGGTGTGCGAGAGGCCACAAATCCCAACATACTCTTCAAATATTTAAAAAAAAAAAAAAAAAAAAAAAAAAAAGACAACAATGCAATATAATATCTTTGGGTATGTTCGTATCTATTACAGATTTAGATCTTCTAAATCCAAACGAAAATAAAGTTTAGGGAGTTTAAATATCACAAAATCGCATGTAAAATGTTCAAAATGCAAGGCTTGGTTCCTCGGGTCGCGTTTGTAAACCTCCTTTTGAAGGGGTGAACTAAAGCAGGAACCTTTGTTCCAGTAAGGCCACATCTAATGGTAGAGCACGTCTTCAAATCATCTGTTTTTGAGAGCATTTCAAATTTTAGAAAATGCAAATGGAAGATCAGGAAGACAAAAAACTGGATTTTAGAAAGGAAACATTATAAAACAGCACTAAAACTGTCGGAGTCTAAACTCGTGTCAGAACTTATCCAACTACAGTGAACTTTCTGATATTGATATGTGAGATCCTACTTGTGCCCTCGAGCAAATGAACTACACTATGGCTACCGTATCGAAGAGACACGTTGCATCCAAATCTTCTATATTGTGTTTTCTGGTTTATATTCCCGAATAAGACGTAGAAAGATGGCATTGTTCCTTTTGTGAGATCTAGACACATCGATAATGAAATGCTTAAAGGAAGCGTAGCGCATATTGTAATGCAGGCAAGGCAGAGGCATTGCTTAAAGCTCTTTTCTTTTTAAAGACTTCATAAAAACGAATGATAAAAAACAGGCCCTCTGAGTTTCTCCCAAATGAAAAATTAAAAACTAAAACTGTATGGAAAAGAAAAAAAAAAAAAAACAAAAAAAAAAAACGGTATTACAAAATACAAAGTATCAAAACTGAAGGAGTCCAAGCGAACAGATGTATATGAAGTATCTATATACAGAAAAAAAAAAAGGAGGTGAAGCTCAGAGGAGGAATAGAACCTATTTGGTAACAAAAGTGTACTATAATGTTTGATATAAAAAAGGTATGGAGAAAAAAGAAAAAAAAAATGTACCTTTACTAAAGCTTATACAATATCCTTGGTCCATAAAAACTGTCATCTCACAATTTCAATGTGACCCTTTTCCTAAGAGTTTAGACCTCCCAGGTTATGATACATCTTACCCAATCGCACACACAGACCAGAAGGAAGGAACATTGAAGACTAAACATCATTTTCAGTCGACACATTTTGTACATGGCTGATGTATCATTGCTGTGGTCTTGTCTCCATGTCTTCGACACCTGCTGGTGTTTCCTCTCAGGCATTGTCTATTGCTAGCACCAGACCGGCTCCTTAGAGAAAACCACAAGAGGGCACAGGAGAACCATCTCTCAAATATTTTGTCCTTGCCACAGGTTTTGCCTTTTTTGCCAATCCATCCCTTGATTTCCGTCTCCGCTGTTAAGGGATTTTATTTTGAAACTCAATATGCAGCACTTTTACAAATAGTTTGTAGTCTTCTGTTTCACGCATAGTACGTTGTGAGTTTGTGAGCACTGCTGCGTGTGTTATAACACCACAGCCGCGGCTGCATTAGAGGATGACGCTGTGACGGCGTTAGACGTGCTGTTGGCTCCATAGGGGGTCGTTTCTCCAGTCCCTCCCACGCTGTTGCCAGTCGTGGAAAGCAAGCTGGTGTTGCCCGCTCGTAGGATGGCGCCGGCTGCGCTGCAGTGCGGACGGGGGCCGGGTTCGGGCGTGTATGTGAATGTGAGCGTCGTCGAATAGATGATACCGTCGTTTCGGACCAGCGTCACGGGGACCTGCACCGGCTGTCGCACCCACCGCCAGCCCTCGCGGAACGCCGAGATGTCTGGGACGACGCACAGCATGCTCTCCCCACACCTTCAGAGGAAACATAATGTGTATTAATAATTCAGTCTGTTACTGCCTGCAATATTTTTAAATGACAGTGGTAATAAAAGTACATCTTTTTCCTTAACTACCACATAAAGCTTTAAAGGGATAGTTCACCCAAAAATGAAAATTTGATGTTTATCTGCTTACCCCCAGGGCATCCAAGATATAGGTGACTTTGTTTCTTCAGTAGAACACAAATGATGATTTTAACTCCAACCATTGATGTGTGTCAGCCGTATAATGCGAGTCAATGGTCACACAGTTTATAAGAGTCAATAAACATGCACAGACGAATCCAAATTAAACCCTGCGGCTCGTGACGGCACACTGATGTCCTAAGACACGAAACGATCGGTTTGTGCTAGAAACCGAACAGTATTTATATCATTTTTTTACCTCTAAAACACCACTATGTCCAACTACGTTCAGCAATCGTTTGGTGATGTCTGATCGCGCTCTGACAGCGGCAGTGATGTCTCGCTCTCATTGAAGTATATGCGCGAGACATCACTGCCATTGTCAGAGCGCGATCAGACCAAACGAATCAAGTGATGAATGCAGTTGGACATAGTGGTGTTTTAGAGGTAAAAAAAATGATATAAATAATGTTCGGTTTCAAGCACAAACCGATCGTTTCGTGTCTTAGGACATCAATGTGCCGTCACGAGCCGCAGGGTTTAATTTGGATTTGTCTGTGCCTGTTTATTTGACTCTTATAAACTGTGTGACCATTGACTCGCATTATAAGACTGACAGACATCAACGGTTGGAGTTAAAAATCATCATTTGTGTTCGACTGAAGAAACAAAGTCACCTACATCTTGGATGCTCTGGGGTAAGCAGATAAACATCAAATTTTCATTTTTGGGTGAACTATCCCTTTAATACAGATTAAACAAAACATGTGAGGTCTTGTTCACTTCAAATTTTACAAGGCAGAGGCACTTCATTTAACCTACGACCTGTCAAATCTTAACTGTCATATACTGTTGCATTTAACAGGTTTGTAAGGATTTAGGACTCCCTTGTGAAAAGGAAGAGCACTTACAGTACTTGTATTGAATATACACATGTAGTGCACTTAAAAGTATTTTTGTGTCCCTGTTACTCATCTTACATGTACTTACTACAGTAAATTACAAGCAACAAACCCTAATTAAATAACTTGTTAAATAATATTACTAAGTACTCAGTAAAATTCCCACTACAAAATAATCTGTTCATACATAAATTACATTTCAAATCCTCTTGGATTTATACTCCCTTTTCCTGTATGGATATCTTTTCAAATAATATCCATACCTGTACATGGTTTCAGCCTCTACATCACCGAACCACACCCGCAGACTTGGAGTGAAGTTCTGTCCTGTCAGCTCCAGCATCGCTACATCCCCCCCGCCATTTAACTGCTCAAACACACATAACATAGTGTACACACATTATTAACTGCAGGCAGAGATTTCTGAGTGTACAACACCAGGAAGTGTGTTACCTGTAAGCTCTCGACCACAGGCACAGGTGTGACTGGGGTGTGTACAGGGCCCATGCCCTCATAGAACGTGTATTCTGCTTTATCAGTGCTGATGATTGTCCAGGAGGCACCATCATTTATCATCTCTTTATTTGGTTCCTTTGGGCATGGAGTAGCCTACAAACACACAGACACACAAAACATCTAAAAAAATAGCATAAAATTTGATATAATATACAAGCATTATCACACAAGAACAAACCTCTTCTGGAAGCTCGAACGTGCTATGTAACCAATGAGGTTCATTCTCGTGTGTTGGGCAGCACGTTTGAGGTTTGTTCTCTTTCGTCGTTCATGTTCGGTTGAGCTTCTGCTTATGTTCGCTGATCAATGTTTACATGTGAGTAAAAGCCTAAATTAAATCTATTCATCATAAAAAGCGATCGAGTCTCTTCAGAAAATTTGGACTAAACCGCTCGATTCATATGGATTAGTTTTATGATCTCTTTATGAACTTTTTGAAGCATCAAAGTGGTCATTGCGTAGCTGTCAATGGAGAGACAGACATCGTTCAGATTTCAGCAAAAAGATTTTCATTTGTGTTCCGAAGATGAACGAAAGTCTTACGAGTTTGGAACGACATGAGGGTGAGTAATTAATGACAATTTTCATTTTGGGGTGAACTAACACTTTAATAGATGGCTACCAAAATAAATAAATATATAGATGTGAAATTACTATAAAAATGATTTTATTAACTTAAAAGTTAAGCAAAAATAATGCTTCCACTAAGGGAAAAAAAAATATATACACTACCGCTCAAAATTTTGGGATCGGTAAGATTTTTAATGTTTTTAAAAAGAAGTTTCGTCTGCTCACCAAGGGTGAGCATTTACTTAATTAAAAATACAGTAAAAACAGTAATATTGTGAAATATTATTACAATTTAAAATAACTGTTTTCTATTTGAAAATATTTTAAAATGTAATTTATTCTTGTGTTGGCAAAGCTGAATTTTCAGCATCGTTAATCCAGTCTTCAGTGTCACATGATCCTTCAGAAATCATTCTATCATGTCAATTTGCTGCTCAAAAAAACATTTATTGTTTACAATTGTACAAAATATTTGTGTACAATATTTTTTTTTCAGGATTTTTTTGAATAGATCTTTAATGAATAGAAAGTTCAAAAGAACAGTGTTTATTTGAAATCTAATCTTTTGTAACATTATAAATGTCTTTACTGCCACTTTTGATTGATTTAATGCATCCTTGCTGAATAAAAGTATTCATTTCTTTAATTTCTTACTGACCCCAAACTTTTGAACGTTAGTGTAAAATGTTACAAAAGCTTTGTATTTTAGATAAATGCTGTTCTTTTGAACTTTCTATTCATCAAGGAATCCTGAAAAAAAAAGTATACAACTGTTTTCAACATTGATAATAATAACAAATATGTCTTGAGGAACTAATCATCATATTATAATGATTTCTGAAGGATAATGTGACACTGAAGACTGGAGTAACGATGCTGAAAATTCAGCTTTGCCAACACGAGAATAAATTACTTTGTAAAATATATTCAAATAGAAAACAGTTATTTTAAATTGTAATAATTTTTCACAATATTACTGTTTTTACTGTATTTTTAATTAAATAAATTAAGCCTTGGTGAGCAGACAAAACGTTTTAAAAACATTAAAAATCTTACAGATCCCGGTAGTATACCCCTCACATTTCAGCAACCATTTTATTATACGTTCTCAAGAGACCATACTATAGAAATGAAAATTGGATATACTTTCATGTGCAGCTTGTATAACAGTACAGATTTACTGTCCTCTAAAAAAAATAACTCAACACATTATTGTAAAAATAACTGGCAAAAGAAGTGAGTACACCCTAAGTGAACATGTCAAAACTGTGTCCGAAGTGTCAATATTTTGTGTGAGCACCATTGTTATTTAGCACTGCCTTAATCCTCCTGGGCATGGAATTCACCAGAGCTGCACAGATTGTTGCTGGGATCCTCTTCTACTCCTCCATACTGACATCACGGAGCTGCTGGATGTTAGACACATGGCGCTTCTCCACCTTCCGATTGAGGAAGCCCAACAGGTGCGCAATAGGGTTCAGATCTAGAGACATACTTGGCCACTCCACCACCTTCACCTTCAGCTTCCTCAGCAAGGCAGTTGTCATCTTGGCGGTTGTGTTTGGGGTCATTATCATACCGTTCAGCCCAGTTTCTGAAGGAAGGGCATCATGTTCTGCTTCAGAATGTCACAGTACATGTTGGAATGGTACATGTTGCATGTTTCCCTCAATGAAGCGCAGCTCCCCACTACCAGCAGCACTCATGCAGCCCCAGACCATGATGTTACCACCACGATGCTTGACTGTAGGCAAGACACAATTTTCTCGGTACTCCTCACCAGAGTGTCGCTACACATGCCTGACACCATCTGAACCAAACAAGTTTATCTTAGTCTCATCAGACCACAGGACATGGTTCCAGTAATTCATGCTCTTGGACAGGTTGTCAAACTGTTTGCGGGCTTTCTTGTGAGCCAGCCTCAGAAGAGGCTTCCTTCTGGGACGACGGCCATGCAAACCGACTTGTTGCAGTGTGCGGTGTATGGTCTGACCACTGACAAGCTGACCTTCCACTTCTGCAACCTCTAAAGCAATGCTGGCAGCACTCATGCATCTGTTTACTGAAGCCAGTTTCTGCACCTGATGCACAGCACAAGGTCACAACTTCTTTGATTCAACTTCTTTGGCCTGTTCCAAGTGGAACCCGTCTTGGAAAACCTCTCACTATGACCCTGGCCACTGTACTGTAACTCAGTTTCATGGTGTTAACAATCTTCTAGGCCTAGGCCATCTTTGTGGAAAGCAACAATTCTAATTCTCAAATCCTCAGAGAGTTCTTTGCCATGAGGTGCCATGTTGAACATCCAGTGATCAATATGAGGGAATTGTACTCAAAGCACCAACTTTTAACTGCTCTAATACAAGATCCACACATTTGTATGGTCCTGTCAAGCAGGCAAAAACATGAACATGATGAATAGGACATGTGGCTTTGCATGGTTAAACAACATACAACTGTTATCACTTAGGGTGTACTCACTTTTGTTGCCAGCATTTTGACAATAATGGCTGTATGTTAAGTTATTTTCAGAGGACAGTAAATCTATACCTAAATCTATACCTACCGATTGTGTTACACCCACTGTGAAGATGAATTTCGTCTTGGAGGACAAATAAATTATCTATCTTATCTGTGTACTACTATACAAGCAGCACTTTGACTACACTAAAATATATTCTAGTTTCATTTCTATAGTATGGTCCCTTGAGAAGATATACTAAAATGGTTGCTGAAATGTGAGGGGTGTACTCACTTTTTTGTGAGATACTGTGTATATTTATTATATATATATATATATATATATATATATATATACACACACACACACACACACACACACACACACACACACATTTGACCTTCAATAAACTTTTAAGAAAAACATCGGAAAAACAACTTCATGATTTTAGAAGGATGCACATTTCCGACAAAATCATATATATATATGATATATATATGTGTGTGTGTATATATATATTTATTTATTTATTTATTAATCAGACTGCATCTAACATCTTCTTTATGAACATTACTGAGCCAACGGTAGTAAAAAGATCCGTTGTGGTACTCACTTGAAATTGGATGATCCTCTCTTGAGAAAGGCACAAGTACATCCTCTCCGTATCCTTCAGGTAAAAGGCACACTTATGCAGCTGGGAGACAGGGTCATCTGCATCCAGCAAAGCGGTCTGCTTGTCCACTTTACGGATGATCTGTGTGGGAAGTATCATATAATCTTTAGGACATATAAACTTTTTTAAACTTTCAACATTGTATTGTCTTAATGTATCCAAAGAGCTTTTTTTTTGTAGCAGTGACTGATTATGACCCCTACAGGCTTTTTATATAAACTGTCTGTTAATTATATATACTGTCACCTGATAGAAACAAAACAGAGGATAATAGAGAGAAAGGATAACATGTGGAAAAAATCATCAGATGAAGAGACACACACAGTGAGAGTCTTACCAGTCTAGGAAGAGCCATGCCAGTCACAGAGCACACAAGCTTGACAGTTTGGCCATAGTGAATGTAGCCGTCTCGCACAGTGAACTCCTCTCCTTCCGACTCTTCATCATCCACTAAAATATAATTAAAAAAGACTAATCATCAGACTGTGATCAGACCTTCCATTATAGTTGTCAACACACCAACATTTCAGTATTAATGGCATGTATGTTTTTCTATTACTAACAAATAGTTACTGCAAGTAATAAAGAAAAAAGAAACGAATCAAGAACACTGATTGGTTTTATCTTTCTTTCTTGTCATTCTTGTTTGATTGACATTAATAACTTAATAGTAGGGGTGTAAACGTACACAAACATGATGGTTTGGTATGTACCTCAGTATTAAAGTCATGGTTTGGTATGGATTTGGCACAGCAGGGGGGAGAAAACTAAAAAAAAATTATTTTCTTTTTTGTTTTTAAACAGTGGTTTATTGAATAAATTGTGTCTCTCTTTTTAAATAAATACAATTACAATTAACATTTTCTTAAGAATAAAAAAAATCTCAGCTAACGCTGTAAACTATATACAGGGAGCCCTTTCTCACACGTTACTATAACATTATAGGTTTTAATTAACAACAGAGCCCAAACTATTAAATTCAGTTGCTATTTATTTTTAGATATAATAATCAACACTAAAATAAAAAAAAAAAAACAAGTAAATTGCACATGAGGCAGGATTAGCATTAACTTTAATTAATTAAACATATATTATTTACTTGATTTAACAAATTTATTTAAACATATATTAAATAATTAAGACATTACTAACAGGTAAAGTAAATATGAATATGTAAGCTAATATAGTGCATATATTTAGTGAAATGCTCCCCTCTTGAGTTCATTTCTCTAGTGAACTAACATGCTGTGGACACTAAATGACTTGCCTGAGGTAAATGTAATGCTATGTGAGATATAATTCTCAAGCTGTTTTATTAATGTCATTCCGCAGTTGAAACACTGGTTGATCAGATTACACACAAACATATTTATGCATAGATCGTCTGTTCTTCTTCTGCGCTTTTTCCTATTGTGGCAGTTAGCAAACAGGTTTGTTTAAGTCACATACAGCAATAGCAAGTAAACAAGACCACACCCGTATAGTCAGTTTTGCTCTCAGGGTTATATAAAATTTCACAAAGACCAAGTGAACTGTGCTTTAGATGTTGGTCAGCTTTATAGTAAGGCCAAAATAAGATTAACAGTGAGTGTAATAGTTTAAAATCTGGCAAACGCTTTGTACTTTGAACTACAGTAATACTCAAAAGTTTGGAGTCAGTAGGGTTTTTTTTTTTTTTTTTTTTATTAAAGGGATAGTTCACCCTAAAATGAAAATTCTGACATAATTTACTCACTCTCAAGTTGTTCCAAACCTGTACATGTTTCTTTCTTCTGTTGAACACAAAAGAAGATATTTTGAAGAATGTTGGTAACCAGACTGGTAGCCATTGACTTCCATAGTATTTTTTTTTCCTACATTCATTTTTTTCCTACTTTTTTCCCCAACATTCTTCAAAATATCTTCTTTTGTGTTCCTCAGAGGAAAAAAACACATACAGGTTTGGAACAACTTGAGAGTGAGTAAATGATGACAAAATTTTCATTTTTGTGTGAACTATTCCTTAAACGATTTGAAAATCAACATTACTCTACAGAAGTGTGCATGAATGTGTGTTAGACTTACAGAGGTGGATGTAGAAGGCTCCCCACTGCTGTGAGCTGGCGTGAAAGTTTCCTCCCTCTACATGCAGGTAACGTGTACTGACTGTTTGAGAGCGAAGTCGGTTAAATAACGCCACTTTCGTTCCTGATGCTATACAGACTGCACACAGGAGAGAGACACAACTCTGTCAGAACACACCACAGATACTTCAGAACATGCTGTCTGAATCAAAAGCTCCCTCGGTAACACTTTAGAATACTGTTCCGTCAATAACGAATAACTACACAGGAACAAATGAGTAACGCATTATTAACACTCTAGTAACTACTATTAACTAACAAGAAACTCTGATTAAAGGTGCTATAGAGGATGTTTTCGATGACTGTGAAACCAAAGACTGTTACTGAGTTTTTGAAATGAGCGCATGCTCATTTCGAGGGAACGCCTCCCAAAACTCGTGCACGAGTATTGGAACACGAGTGTTTACCACCGGCATTCGCTGTGTCGTGTTAGTGGATTCATTATGTCGGACTCACCGCAGGTAATTCATAATCTGCAGTTGTTACTCCTGACAAAAACATTGCATGCAGCGCCTGTAGAGTGTGGAAAGTTACTGGAGCGCGCACGTCTCTCACAAGGAACGTCATGGCAGTGATTGACAAGCCAGAGGGCCAATCGTTTATGCGATGATCACACAAACGATTGGCTGATGTTTTTAAGGCCCTACCTCGTGCACAGATGATGTATATTGATATTATTCCTTTCAGTGCACCTAATAAATAGTCTTTTATCAGTTAGTAAAGACAGTTTCAAGTAATATTGCAAAAATGTATAAAACAAAACAAAACATCCTCTATAGCACCTTTAACTAATTAGTAAGTAATAGTGTTCAGTCGAATGTGGTAACTCATCAACTAAATTAATAACTACTATTTTTTTCATACCTCCCAGAGGATGACTAAGAACTGAATTCCAAAGAAAGGAATTACTAATTATTTGGATCAGTATTCTAAAGTGAAAAGCATTATAACTCCGTAATAATGACTTAAGTCACTGTAAGCTTTTGAGGTTTTTGTAAAGTATTGAACAGTAATGACTCAAGTGTTATTACATCCTTCTGAAGGAATTACTATCCAAAACCTTACAAAATGTATAAAAACCTAAAAAGCTTATAATGACTTCAGTCAATACTAGGGAGTTATCATGCTTTTTTACTTTAGAATACTGATCCAAATAATTAGGAATTCCTTTAGAAGGATGTAATAACACTTTAGTCATTACTATCCAAAACCCTCCAAAGCTTACAGTGACTTCAGTCAATATTAGGGAGTTATCATTCTTTTCATTTTAGAATACTGATCCAAATAATGAATAATTCCTTCTGAAGGATTTGGTAATACTTTAGCTCCTTGAGCACTATAACTAATAGTTAATGAACTACCACATTTGACTAAGCAGTATTACTTACTAATTAGTTAATCAGAGTTTCTTGTTAGTTAATAGTAGTTACTAAAGTGTTAATAATTTGCTACTCATTTACTCATTTCTTCTTGTGTAGTTATTCATTAATGATAGAACAGTATTCTAAATTGTTACCGTTCCCTCTAATATGTCATTTTCATTTAAAGTTACTATAAAACAGGATGTTATTATTAATTCCAGTTATGCTTTATTGCTAAATGGTCTCAAAGGCATTGTAAGTGAGTGTAATATGGGTGGTGAATACACTCACGGTCTGCATTTTTGAGGGACTGTTTTTTTTTTGAAGGTTTGGAGATGACCTTGATCCTCTTGCTGAGGAAGACGCCGATGTCTGCGCTGTTGCCGTAGAACATCTTCACCGACAGCATGAAGTGCTTGCGTTTGTCCGAGTCTGATATATATAATGTTTTGGCTGTGCAATAGTTCTACAGGGAAGAAGCAAGATTTGCGTATTCATGAGAAAAATAATGGTATGCTAATTGTGCTGCTTTGGCTCTGTGTGCTCGGCTGAGTAGCTCTTGCTGTTTCATTTTGGCAGCACATCTGTGCATGAGTGCATTACCTTCCCCTCCAAGTTTAGCTGCTGCATCTCCTGATCGCTGTTGCCGATGCCGATGAAGGCGCATGGCTGAGATTCCTGCTCTGAGCAGCCGTCTCGCTCCATCTGTTCTCTCTTCTTCTTCCATCCACAGCCCATCAGATACACGCATGGGGGAGGACAGAAAAACCTAGACAAACACAAAAATTAAGAATGTTACTGTAAGATAGAAAAGTGTTTGTGGAGAACATAAACTGTTCATTACAAATATCAAAGCATGGCATATTGGGCAAGCTCGTTTATGATCAAAACTAGATTTTTGCATTTTCAGAACAAAATGTGAGTGGTGCTTGACAATGAAAAACACACTGGCATAATGTTAAGGTGGTGGTTGCCAATGCATTTCTACAGGGTTACTAGGGTGTTGACAGATGGTTGCTGGCTTAAATTTAAAGTACCCAATTTAGTTAATTTAGATAATATTTTGGATGGATGGATGGATGGATGGATGGATGGATGGATGGATGGATGGATGGATGGATGGATGGATGGATGGATGGATGGATGGATGGATGGATGGATGGATGGATGGATGGATGGATGGATGGATGGATGGATGGATGGATGGATGGATGGATGGATGGATGGATGGATGGATGTGAACAAACCCTGCATTGGATGGATGGAAGGTATACTTCATATATTATGGGATGGATGGATGGATGGATGGATGGATGGATGGATGTGAACAAATACTGCATTGGATGGATGGATGGATGGATGGATGGTATACATATATTATGGGATGGATGGATGGATGGTATACTTCATATATTATGGGATGGATGGATGGATGGATAGATGGATGGATGGATGTGAACAAACACTGCATTGGACGGATGGATGGATGGTATACATATATTATGGGATGGATGGATGGATGGATGGATGGATTTGAACAAACACTGCGTTGGATGGATGGAAGGTATACTTCATATATTATGGGATGGATGGATGGATGGATGGATGGATGGATGTGAACAAACACTGCATTGGATGGATGGAAGGTATACTTCATATATTATGGGATGGATGGATGGATGATGGATGGATGGATGTGAACAAATACTGCATTGGATGGATGGTATACATATATTATGGGATGGATGGATGGATGGATGGATGGATGTGAACAAACACTGCATTGGATGGATGGAAGGTATACTTCATATATTATGGGATGGATGGATGGATGATGGATGGATGGATGTGAACAAACACTGTGTTGGATGGATGGATGCATGGTGTAGTTCATATATTATAGGATGATAGATATATACTTCATAAATTAGGGAATGGATGGATGGATGGTATACTTTATACTGTATATTATGGGATGATAGATAGATGGTATACTTCATAAATTATGGGATGGATGGATGGTATACTTCATATCTTATGGGAAGGATGGATGGTACACTTTATACATTATGGGATGATAGATAGATGGTATATTAAAATGAATGAATTAAAATGAATTAATAAGTGAACATTTAAAACATAAATAAATAAAGCAGCTTCCGGTGATGAAAAAATGACCGAATTAATGAATACACAAAAAATAAAAATACAATTAAATATTAATTATATTTATAATTATATTTATATAAATGTAAAAAATTCAACAGATTCTGCAAGAGGTACATTAATGAGAAAATATACAATTATAAACAACTGTTGAATGAATGAATAGCTATACATTACACATCAAAAGTACAGTACATGACCTATCAGAATTACTTTAGATCAGCACTAGGTGGCAGCACAACATGTGTAGTGTTGGTACAGCTTTCACTTGCACGACAAACTCAAGAAACCACCATCATATGGTCAATCAAAAACACTGAAAACCTAAACCTAAGCAAACCTGCACAGAAGGTACATTTCAGACTGTACTACACCACATCCTGAGGCTGACCAGAGTCTGGGGTCTAAGTCATCTTTGCTCATCTCATGTATATTGTGGACTAGATCATCAAAGGGATGTTAGAGCAAACAGATATCAATCAACATGACCTTGAATGCCGAAGCTGTACTTGACATTAAAGCCGTGATCTCTGTGGGTGACGTTATCTGCTCACCGCACATCTTGGATGCGTGTCTAGACGTGAGGCGGGGGAATGCTCATGACACAGAGCTGCTGCTATTATCTGAAAACTGGTGCAATACAAGGGGAATAACAGCGCTTCCACATCGTCAGACTGAAAGATGCTGTAGATATGAGTTAGGGGACAGACCCAACCCCAATCATGTTTCACCCATACATGACAGGCTCATTTTGGTACTGTTTAGCATTTTCTGTATCGGTGTCTTTGAAATGAAAAAGGAAAAGACATGTCTGAAGTCTACTTTCACATCCTAATAGTGAAAGACTCATGTCGTAGTCAGGACCACTAGGCTTGTGAGTTTGATCTGTATCAATCTGTCATTATCAAAGCAGCAACAAAAATGTGTTGGTTTAATCTATATAACATTTATGATGTCACATTAATGATTACCAGCATGAAAAACCACGACTTTACTACAAACAGCTACAAAGACAACTAGAGTTTGACATTTACTGATGGAAACAGATGCACAAATCTCAAAATGCTAGGGTGTTGGTGAACATGATTTTACCAAGTACAACATGTTGATCCTGGAACAAAATTCCAATCAATTCAGATTTGAGGGACAAGTTTATAGTTTATGTCAAGTTTAGACTTACAACCAGGGTTAGTTGCTTCCACATCAGTGCTATTCATTTTAGAGATAAGTTATGGGTAGGGTTAGGGTTAGGTTTAGGGGGTAGGGATATGGTTAGGGCTATGTTTTGGACAAGATTGTTGTTCCAGGATCAACACCCCCATGTTGATCCAGGAACATGCCTTACTTGGCAAAATCCCAGTGACCCTAGGGTGCTATGGGCAGTTGTTAGGGCATTGGTTTGCAGTTGTCAAGGAGTTGCTATGTGGTTGCTAGGGTGTCCTAAGTGTTAGCTAGGGTGTCACTATCCATGGCTGTGTTTCTTGAAGGCTTTGGGAGCCAAGTTGATCGTAGAGACCATTGATACCAATGGTTCTAAGATGTATTTAGGCTTACAATGATTTTAGCAAATGCAGCCCAGTGTATTTACAAGGGCATTACAATGTGGTTGCTAGGGTGTCCCAGGTGGTTGTCAGGGCATTGTAAAATGAAAAAAAAAAAAAAGTTGATAGTGTGCCGTGGGTGATGGTTAGAGCATTGTTATGCAGTTGCCAGGGTGTTTCAGGTGGTTGCTAGGGATTCATGGGTGGTTGTTTGAACATTGCTATGCAATTACTAGGGTACTGGGGGTGGTTTCCAGGGCATTGCTATGCGGTTGCTAAGTGGTTGTTTAGTGTGTTACTACTAAGGCATGTGCAAGGGTATTGCTATATAGTTGCCTAGTCAACAAGTCACATGATTTGAGCAATCATTCAGTAGCAAAAATTTTAATACTTAGTTTGGGGGGCTTCAAATCCCTTATCCTACATATGAGCAACAGTAATAGTCACCATTAGCTGTTTTAAGTCAACGTGGTCACAAAAGGACACGCAAAGAAGCAGAACTGGTGCAACAAGTCAAGTGCTTCACATTCATTTTCAATTGAAGCTAAATGATACACTTCCTAGTCATAAAACATCTCTGATTACAGAACACATGTATATGATTTCATGAAGCGCATACTTTTGTTCTCATCTGGCATTCTGTTGTTCTTGACAAGTGTCCAGGTTTTGGCTGTGTTGTTCACGAATAACAGTGCTGTCTCTCTGCCAAATGAGGCCGAGCGAGCTGTAACCGCGACATCAGTTCCCCAGACACTGTGTTTCTCTACAGTTATCATCTTGTCTCTCTTTCCGCTGACCTTCTCTCCTTCACTTCCCTGTCTCATATCACCTCACCTCCTTAATCATTTCTTTTCTCTTTCCTGTCATTATTTGGTTTCTTTTCTTATCAGGTTCTCTCTCACTCCTTTTTTCTTCTTAAATGTTCTTTCCTTCTCTTGTCCTTTCACCTCTTCATCTGACATTCATTCTTCCCTAAAAACCTAATTTTCCTACCTTAGGGAAGAGATGGACAGCATAAGGGGTTTCACATGGAACACATTTTTTTGTGCTCAAAAACACAGATGGAGAGCTTAGGAATGGAACAGGGGTTAAAAGTGGAACTATTTTAATGCGTCTTAAAATTGCAAAGCTCATGGCGTAAGATGCTGAAAAAAAGTGAGACACATACATAACTATCAAAGATTAAATAATTAAACAATTTTGCAAATGTTCCATATTTATGCCTGCTAAAAGGCCAAAAAGCATTTTAAAATTCATCTCATGAATTCACCAAAAATCGCAGTGGTCGTTTACCTTTTTTCATTGCCGTATGATTTCTGTGCAACTTTAGCGTGTAGGATAAGCACAGTTTGGTCTCCTCGTTCCTTCAGGTAATTCCGCATGGCTTCTCTGTAATCACAGAAGGAAAATAAGCACATAAGACAGTTAATTTTAGATAATTAGTGAGTAATGGGAATTTTGAGTAATTCTGTAGCCAAAAATGTATTAAAGGTAAACTTACAAATGTGCGTTCAAATTTAATAACATGCGTAAAATCTATAATTTTCTTATTCTTCACAAATGTTACAACTTCAAAAAAAATAAATCTGCATGGTTTGAATAGTTTAACTAGTCAACTAGTTGGTGGAGTGCTTAAAGGTGCTAAAGAGGATGTTTTGTTTTATACATTTTTGCAATATTACTTGAAACTGTCTTTACTAACTGATAAAAGACTATTTATTAGGTGCACTGAAAGGAATAATATTAATATACATCATCTGTGCACGAGGTAGGGCCTTAAAAACATCAGCCAATCGTTTATGCGATCATCGCGTAAACGATTGGCCCTCTGGCTTGTCAATCACTGCCGTGACGTTCTTTGTGAGAGACGAGCGCGGCTGCGCGCTCCAGTAACTTTCCACACTCCACAGGCGCCACATGCAATGTTTTTGTCAGGAGACAGGAGTAACAACTGCAGATTATGAGTTACCTGCGGTGAGTCCGACATAATGAATCCACTAACATGATACAGCGAATGCCGGTGGTAAACACTCGTGTTCCAATACTCGTGCACGAGTTTTGGGAGGCGTTCCCTCGAAATTCTTACGCATGCGCTCATTTCAAAAACTCAGTAACAGTCTTTGGTTTCTCAGTCGATGAAAAGATCCTCTTTATCACCTTTATGCAAAAAAAGTGGTATAATCAGATATGGTCCACACGGAAATATATGAACGGAGGAAACGTCAATACGGTGGCTGTAGGAATGAAAGTCCTACCTCACAATTAAAAGGATGAATCATTTTTTTTGCTTACACTAGAACACTCTTGCACATTAGCTGGAACAGCATAAATGTTTTCATAACATTCATAACATCATAACATTGACATCAGATTTTAATCTTGATCTGAAGTATGTTAATGAAATGTTATTTCGACAAACAGTTCTGTAGATTTTGGTCTTTCCCCATTCAAGTAGACGGGAACTGTACTTGCATGACAAGCTGCCCGATTATGGCTGCCAAGTAACCTGACTTGGCGTAAGGGGACTTTGATATAAGATTATCATAGATTAAAAAAAAAAAAAAAAAATCCATTACTGAAAGAGGCAAGATTACATTTTTTCATAAAAAGGGCAACTTTTCACTTGCCTGCTTTAAGTCCAATGCCACAGTTAAGAGTTTTTCAAACGTTTCCTTGTGTTTCAGACCTGTTTAGAACTGCTGTTGTAGATGGTTCTGGTGAAAGCATGTGTGTGTTTCTTTAAAGAGAAGGCTTTCTGAAGGCCTGTATGTGCTTCAAAACCCAAATCTCCAGAGCTTGACTAGAAACACAGGTCCAAGTTTGATTAGCCAATTCTCTGGTGAGTGCAACTATGTGTTGCTTGCAGAAAGCATACAAACACTGCGGCCAAAAACCTCAGCTTTCCAGCTGGGGGTCTTTAAAATAAAAAGAAGGGGAAGAGGGGGGTAAGAAAAAGGGCAAAAGGACAGCAATGTGTGTGTGCACAAGTCAAACGGCACAAAATCTCTTAGCTCATAATCGAAGAATTCCGATTTCGTGTCAGTGTTCCAATTACCTCAGTTAACTAACGAAAAACATCCCAGCATGTGCAAACTTAAATTAGCTTGCTAAATGTGGACACTCTGCAAGTGTGATGCATTCAAAGGAAACATAAAAAAAACAAGGTTGTTGTTTAATGCAATACATACGTTCTTTGAACAGAATCCTAAACAGAAATATTCTGCAGGAAGATGAAAAACACTGATCTGTAACAGACCGTAAGTGTTGGACAAAAACCGCTCACGTACACACTCGCACAAAAAAAACGGCTCATTTGCACAGATGTCAGTGACACCTGACACGTCAAAATGCTCAGAGGGACACAGAGATGGGGTTATTGTGGGGGGCAGCTTACACACACACACACACACACACAGGCAGCTTCCCTTTGCCACACAAACGTCTCACACACGCTCAAGTTAGACAGGCTTTTGTTATGGAAAGCAAGGGGGCCCTGTGACATGAGGGTGGGAGGGGAAGTATGAGAGGGAAGAGAGGTGAAAGGGTTGTGCTCTGACAATAATCCTTCTCCTACAAGACGAGAGACAGGCTCGCTAAAATTGAGCACCGAGACTAACAGGAGAACTAACGTTTAAAGTAAAAGTAACTTCACACTCTGGCCTAATCAAGTTTCCAGCAGCAATTCTGTTTTTCCCACACTGAGGGCAAAACGCTATGTGATGCCACACAATCAGTTGTGTCAGCAATAATTAAATTATCTGCTTTATATTAAAGGTGCATTAAAGTTTGGTGCTAATTTTAAAAAGTTTCATTAAAGGGTTAGTTCACCCAAAAATGAAAATTATGTCATTAATGACTCACCCTCATATCGTTCCAAACCCGTAAGACCTTCGTAAGACCCGTTCATCTTCGGAACACAGTTTAAGATATTTTAGATTTAGTCCGAGAGCTTTCTGTCCCTCCATTGAAAGTGTTTGTACGGTAGACTGTCCATGTCCAGAAAGGTAATAAAAACATCATCAAAGTAGTCCATGTGACATCAGTGGGTTAGTTCAAATTTTTTGAAGCATCAAAAATACATTTTGGTCCAAAAATAACAAATACTACGACTTTATTCAGCATTGTCTGAAGCAACTGCCCATAACACCCTAGGGTCACTGGGATTTTGCCAAGTAAGGCATGTTCCTGGATCAACATATTTTGTTGATTCTGGAACAACAATCTTGTCCAAAACATAGCCCTAACCATATACCTACCCCCTAAACCTAACCCTAACCCTAACCCTACTCATAACTTATCTCTAAAATGAATAGCAACTAACCCTGGTTGTAAGTCTAATATACATTTTCAATGGAGGAGCAGAAAGCTCTTGGACTAAATCTAAAATATTTTAAACTGTGTTCCGAAGATGAACGGAGGTTTTACCAGCAGAGACAGGGAGAGAATCAGTACCTGTACACCCGAAGAAGCAGAAAAGGTCTGAGTATAGAAAAACCAACACAGAGTTTTGAAAGGAAAGAAAAAAAAAAAAAAAAGAAAAAAAAAAACAGCACACAAATATACAGCATACTGAAGGTGGAAAGATTTGATGTAAAAAAAAAAATCATGCCCAAGT
The DNA here is from genome assembly GCF_018812025.1 of Megalobrama amblycephala. Lineage (NCBI taxonomy): Eukaryota > Metazoa > Chordata > Actinopteri > Cypriniformes > Xenocyprididae > Megalobrama > Megalobrama amblycephala. The sequence goes on from NC_063046.1 coordinate 34,858,165, forward strand.
TTCTTCTATTTATTTTTTATTTTTTGGACGGTAAGGGAATATTGTGTAGAGGGCACTCTGAAACTCTGAAAGTATCAGCATAACTTACATAAAACTCCATCCAAAAAACCCTGTCGATAGAAGTCAGTGCAGCAACTAACAGCATTGTGGTATCTGTACTGAAAGTACACAAAGGCCATGTTTACATCTGGTATTAAGATGCATAAGATGGACAGAAGTGGTTGAAAGTGGACAAAAGAGAGACAAAAGGATTAAAATATTTTTAATATTTTGAAAAACGTGATATAGACCTTCGGAAATCGCATACTGCGTAGGTACTACATTTGAATTTGAAATTACTTCATGGCCGTTAAAAAGTACGTTCTATATAGCATGAAAACGGGTAGTATGAATGAAATTTGGATGTACTACATCCAGCATGTTGTTACTGTCATTAGACCTACTACCGGTCAGTTGCACGGCTTCACTGCCATTCATAATGCTGCCTTCATGTGCTATCTGAAATTCCCACTTCTGAAGTCGTGATTACGAACTCTTGCTTTGTGCTTTGTTGTCAAAAAGAATAGAAATCGTGGAGGAGACCAGGTTTATTCTTATTTCTTTATTTGCTTATTTCTTGGGGAAATATTGAAGCCAAAATGTAATGAAGATATTTAATTCTAAATAAAATGTAGCATCCCATTTGTTGACAGACATATAAACATTCACCGCAATTAGGTTTTCGGTCAAATACATGCTATTTTCGGTGTGTATGAAACATACGATATTGTTCAAATGGTTATTCATATAAGTAAATATGCACTACTTTATCGACAAGATGATTGTAGCTGTTGTGGAAAAAAATGAAAAAAAGAATACCAGTCATAGCAACAATCTTTCGCCCCTCTGCATGTTTAAAGTTTAAAGTTTAGCCCAACTTGGAAACTTAAATATCAAAATTTCCCAGTAGTAAATATGACTTGAGATGGCGTTAATGTCCAATTTCTGAGTAGGAAACTTATATTTACGATAATTCCAATAGCAAGTGAAGGCAGCATAAACCCTTTATCACGGTCTCATGGGGTAGAATGCGCTCTCCAGATTATCGGCGGAAGCAGTACGTCATCCGGCTGCTTTTCGCCTGGTTTTTGAATACTAAGTATTCAGACATACTACTCTTTTTGCATACTATTTTTCACATACTTAATAGTAGAGAAGTATTCGATTTCAGATGCAGCACTTGTGTTCTTTTTTTTCATTCCACTCAGCTCTGCGTCTCACATTTTTTGCTTTTAAAAATGTAAGACACATTGGAGCAGATAGCCTCGTGGGCAGTGCTTAGACATGTAGCGCCAGTTGCGTTTGGGCAATCCGAGTTCAACCCTGCCCCCCTACTATACTACCTAAATAAAGGCAAAAACACACAAGGCGCAAAAAAATCTAATCTTTCCACTTGCATATGCCATATCAATGTTAAGGCCGTGTGTCCACCTAAGCGTTTTTTCCAGCTGCTAGCGTACTTTTTCAATTGTTTTCAATGGGAGCGCCGCGTTTTTTAAACGCCAGGAGCGTAACGAGCCGCTGAGCGTCTTTTTCACGCTCAAGCGCTGAGAGCTCTGCGTTTTTTACTGGTCGCCTCGAGTTGAAGAATGTTCAACTTTGAGGAAAACGCTGCGCTCATCACTGTCACTTTTTAGCCAGCCGTCCAATCAGAGTGGAGGAGGGGCGGGACAAATACTACACCGGCCAACCGTCACAACATTCTTGCTGTACAACAACATCAACAAACAGAGAACGGAACAAAATGGATGAGAATTTAATATTACTGCTCTCCGAAAATACATAGCAAAGTAATTTCACAATGTGTGAACATTTTAAGTCTGAAACAAATTACCTGCAAAATCAGTTATAAGTAACAGTGCCATGATATTCCGTATCATAGCAACAAAGCGTCTCAACGGAAAAAAACGTTGCGCAGCTGAAGCGCTCTCAAGCGCTTACAGATAGGCGTTTTAAGCAGAGCTGGCTAAAAACGCTCTGGTGGACACACGGCCTTAGTTAAAGCTTCTTTTTTTGTCTTTGTTGGTCAAATCACATTTATTTATAGCACTTCATACAATGCAGATTGTTTCGATATGAATGACCACAAAAGGGACTTAATAATAAAAAAATGCAATTATTTATTTATTTATATTACTATTGATTTCTGTCTATTGCTGTTGTCAGCATTTTATAAAAGCAATAATTCTGAACCAATAATATTTCACTCTACCCACAAAAACAGAAAACAAATCAGACAAGAGCCTGTTTCTGGTCACAGTCATGACAAAAAGCATGAAAGAGACAGTTTATTGCTTGCTGTTTTATGATATGATGTCTGTTTAAGACACATCATAGTTTTAGACTTATGTCTAAGATTACACTGTCAAATTTGTGTGCTAAATTTTACCGTCATAAAAGAACACTGAAGGATCCCATCTGCCAGGTTGCATACAGGTTTATCTAAATCTTGAATGTCAGTGAACGTCGTGAACCAAGTGAATACTGAACTGTGCTGAACCTCCCAGCCTCACAGGACACACACACACACACACACACATATACAGTGAATTCCTGCATATCTGGTGATGTCATCTTCCTCAGGCCTATGTCATCTGATATCTTTGATACTTCTAATAACCTGCTGTGTGTGTGTTCAGAAAAGGAAGACTCAGCGACCATCTCTGACATGGATTTGGATTGTGTACTTCGGAAATGCAAGATCGAAATCTTTACTAAGCAAGTCCTCCCCTATCCCTGGATAAAATGTACCCATTTCCCCAAATTCAAGCAAATTCCCTCAACAGTACAAAGACAATCATGTGCAGAGCACATGAAATCAGCCGCACATCTGATTCGTGATTACAGGCAGGAAAGCAAGGACATTTAGAGACTTTCGACATTTCCTTCCAATGCTCAAATGTTTTTTCATCAACAGGGTTCAGCTTTGATATACAGCAACCTGACAATTCACAAAAACACCAGCAGTGTTTACAAAGCATCTCAGAAGAGAGTTTATTGACGGCCCTCGCCATTCACAGGGATACTGGGAAAACCATAACACATCTTTAGTTAGCATTGTAATCAAAGATCTAACAGTATAGCTCTCAGCTAAAATAGGTTGTCATTTGTTTCTTGAAAGTTGGGTCAACATGGTCAGTTAGTCGGCAAACTGCTGACTAGTGAAGTTGACCGGTAAGATTGTATAAATTTTTTGTCTTTAATTTTTTTTTAGGTGACAATGCTTTAGAAGAGGCTAACTTGGAGAGGGCTTTAATATGCCAATATTGTAACAGTAACTTCTAAAGATGGTAAAACTCTTCAAATTCATCCTCTTTTTACAAACACCACCTCAGCCGCCACAGTACTAATTTTATGACAAATTCACCATTACCATTCATAAATATTACTGTTTTTACTGTATTTTTTTGATAAAATACATGCAGCCATGGTGAGCAAAATTCTTTCAAAAACATATCTCGAAGAAATATGTCTGATCAGTGTCTGGTGGATACTGAACAAGCCCAAATATACAAAGCTTTCTAAAATGACTAGTTGTTCTGACAACCTACTGACTAGACGGTTTTGAAAATATGCAGTTGTGTGTACGGTTCAAAAATGTAAAGATCATAGATCACTTAGGATCCAAAATGTACACCACTCGAGTACTAAAGTGGAAAACATATGAGAGAAGTTGAGGTTTATTTCATTGGCCAACATCTTATGGTTATTCGTGCCATGGTTTATTGCACCTTGTAGTGCTGGTAAAATAAGGTCATCAATAACATTCAATTCCATGCAAGCGGTCCTAAAGATCAATCAGAGTTTTCCTATACACGCACAAGCACAGGTCTTGCATGCAAAGTCAAGCCACTGGGCCATGTGACGTCATGCTTAAGAGAAAAACCACAGACCTTCAGCTCTGCTGCCATCTCCCTCGCGGAAAATACACACACACAGATACTTAAAATAAAACAGTAGAAATCGATAGAGAAATTTCAATTCAAACAGAACTGAAAGACAAATTCAGATTTATATATGCACCCTACTGTAAGAAATGAAAACCTTACTTGAAAAGTATGAAATCTAACATTTAGAGACAGAAGGACAGAAAAATGTAACAACAAGCAAACACGGCATTACACAGATACACATACGCACAAAGCCAGACAAACACTGAGGGAAGAAGTGGATAAGCCTTTGTGAGTCATCAGTTTTTAGCAACAGTGTGACAAATATGGACACTTCAACAGGAAGAGCTTCTGACACGCACACAAACACTGAACACGCAACAGAAACCCCACAACACACGCAATAATCTACATACACATTTTAATATGCTTTAAAACCACAGGACAAGAAAGACAAAACGCCACATAAGATACACGAAAAGATGAAACTGTCAGACAGACCGATGATATACAATGGGAAAACCACAATGAGAAGTGGGCTACATAAGTCAAGAACCATATTTTCAGTGATCTTTCTCCATTTGTGTCATAGATATGGAATTAAATCATTCAACTGTATCTAAATGAATGGCTTTAAAGCTCACGTTACTCACCATTTAAAAGAAAAAACTAATTAGTAAATTATTTTTTTGTAAGATGTGCCAGCCTAATAGGGCTAAGCTATCAAGACTATAATATATTAAGACTATATAATATATATTTTTGATATTCGTGAAATTGCTCTGAAATAGCTTAAAAGAGCATTTTAAATCAACAATTTTAAAGCAATACACAGTACATATTTAGTTTAAATAATAATGAAATACTATAGTAATATTTCCAGTTCCAAACTGGTTTTCACTAAATGAACACAAGGAAGAACATGGTAATGCGCCGATATGGCGACTAATATAAACTTATATACACAGATCAGGCATAACATTATGACCACTGACAGGTGAAGTGAATAACACTGATTATCTCTTCATCACGGCACCTGTTAGTGTGTGGGATATATTAGGCAGCAAGTGAACATTTTGTCCTCAAAGTTGATGTGTTAGAAGCAGGAAAAATGGGGAAGCGTAAGGATTTGAGCGAGTTTGACAAGGGCCAAATTGTGATGGCTAGATGACTAGGTCAGAGCATCTCCAAAACTGCAGCTCTTGTGGAGTGTTCCCGGTCTGCAGTGGTCTATCTATCAAAAGTGGTCCAAGGAAAGTACAGTGGTGAACCGGCGACAGGGTCATGGGTGGCCAAGGCTCAATGATGCATGTGGGGAGTGAAGGCTGGCCCGTGTGGTCCGATCCAACAGCTGTAATTGCTCAAGAAGTTAATGCTGGTTCTGATAGAAAGATGTCAGAATACACTGTGCATCACAGTTTGTTGCGTATTGGGCTCATCATAGCCGCAGACCAGTCAGGGTGCCCATGCTGACCCCTGTCCATCGCCGAAAGTGCCAACAGTGGACACATGAGCATCAGAACTGGACCATGGAGCAATTGAAGAAGGTGGCCTGGTCTGATGAATCACAGTTTCTTTTACATCATGTGGATGGCCGGGTGCGTGTGCGTCACTTACCTGGGGAACACATGGCACCAGGATGCACTATGGGAAGAAGGCAAGCCGGCGGAGGCAGTGTGATGCTTTGGGCAATGTTCTGCTGGGAAACCTTGGGATCTGCAATCCATGTGGATGTTACTTTGACACGTACCACCTACCTAAGCATTGTTGCAGACCATGTACACCCTTTCATGGAAACAGTATTCCCTGGTGGCTGTGGCCTCTTTCAGCAGGATAATGCGCCCTGCCACACAGCAAAATGGTTCAGGAATGGTTTGAGGAGCACAACAATGAGTTTGAGGTGTTGACTTGGCCTCCAAATTCCCCAGATCTCAATCGAGCATCTGTGGGATGTGCTGAACAAACGAGTCTGATCCATTGAGGCCCTACCTCGCAACTTACAGGACATAAAGAATCTGCTGCTAACTTCTTGGTGCCAGATATCACAGCACACCTTCAGGGGTCTAGTGGAGTCCATGCCTCGACTGGTCAGGGCTGTTCTGGCAGCAAAAGGGGGACCAACACTATATTAGGAAGGTGATCATTATGTTATGCCTGATCGGTATATATAAATAAACCAAACTTTCCAATGCTATCTGCATCTTTTACTACTGAGGTATTGGTACTGAGACGCTTGAGAAACTGACCTACTACCTGAAAAACGATGCGCAAGTGTAAAATCTAATTATGACAGTATTTTTGAAAGCATCCTCACTTTACAGAATTTTACACAATTGCCTAAAACATCTCACAGTACTGTAGCTTTGCAGGTCGGTTACTTCAAGCATCTTGGAGACATGGCCACAGTTCTTCTGGATTTAGACTGTCTCAGTTTCATCTGTTTCTTCATGTAATCACAGACAGATTCGATGATGGTGAGATCAGATCTCTGTGTGGAGCACCGGCTGTTGTCAGACTCCTTGTGCATACAAAAATCTCACTGGGATTATTACAATTGGCAAAATGAATGTTTGGAAATGTAAACTGATATTTCCTACTGCACACTACAGGAAAAGATATAAACCAGCTTAAAACCATTTTTTGGGGGTGAAAATACTTAAGTGCCTATTACTTTTGCACAGAAGTGTAAAAAGTCTACATATAGATTCATTTAAAAGTGTTTGGTGGAAATAAACCAAACTTTCCAATGCCATCTGCATCTTCTACTACTGAGGTATTCTTTCTTAAAGCTCCAACAGGTCATGATACAAAGATTTTTGTGGTTTTATGATCCATATCTGTTTACTTTGTGGCCATCTACAAAACCCTTCAAAAGTTAAGATTTGTTATGTTTTTAAAAGTCTCTTATGCTCATAAAGGCTGTGTTTATTTGATCAAAATACAGTTAAAACAGTAATATTGTTAAATATTATTATAATTTAAAATAGCTATTTTCCATTTAAATATTTTTTAAAAACATAATTTATTCCTCTGATGGCAAAGCTGAATTTTCAGCAGTTAATACTTCAGTCTTCAGTGTCACATGATCCTTCAGAAATAATTCTAATAGAAAGAAACATTATTATGAACCATGTGAAAACAGTGTAAAAGCAAACAGACAAATGTTGGACTGACACAGTTTGCTCTTCTCTTCAGATGAAAACTATTGGTGACTTATTTTTTACTCAGGGACACATGAAATGTGTTTCTAATAAAATTTGCAGTCTCTACTAGTAGCAAATCATGGTTAATAGTTTTCGTCATTTTAAAACAACAACAACAACAAAAAACACAAGAATAGTAATATATCTAAATAGACAGATAGACATACTTTTTTGAAGGAGAGAAAGGAGAGAAGTATGAATGACAAAATGCTCAAGTTAGTTCATGTCCACATTTTACAGAATTAGTAATACCGCTAAAAACAGTTACTTGTGCCAAAGCTGCATGTTTGAATGTGCACAAGACAAGAAGGAGATAGTTTGTATAATATTCTGCCAGTTAATTGAGACTGTAGAGGTTTAAAGAGGTTCATCTTCCTCCGGGCATGTCACATTATCTTTAGCAATGGGCTTCCCGACACACACACACCACTTTATCCCGTAGCGATCACACCATATTGCATTTCATTAAAATAACTGATGTCCACAGAAAGCATCATCTAAATAAGTTTGACCCAAATGAATCTGACCTGATCTGCTCCTAACCTATGACGGAACAACACCTTAGTGAATCGTAAGGAGAAACGAAAAAGGCTTTATCTAATGATCCTCAGATTCACGGGATAGGGCCCAGCACAGACAGGGGCCGTGAAGCGGTGGCAACATCTCTGCCAGAATGCAGTCGTGCTGTAAGTCAACCGCAGGGCGTGTGGCACGGGTTGGGCGGGCAGTGCTGAACTCTCTCCTCTCTATCATTTTCCATGTCCCACTCAAAACAAAAACCGCTGACTGGAGTTGCTTCACAGAACAGATCGTCTGAAAACATTTCGTTCCATATTTCGTTCCATATGAATTCTTGGCCTCTAATTTTGACTCTTCAAAAAAAGCATGGATGGAGGAAAAGAACAAGAGGAGACAAGAGGGTAACAAGAGAAAGAGGCTTAGAGAAAGTATAGCGAAACGATGGCGACAAATAGGGACCGTAACTATGGAAAAACTCCACAGCAGTGTCGAGAGACACTAAAACCAAACCTCAGTGGCTGTCCTGAGCCAAAAGAGCTTTTATTTTCAAACCGGCCATTAAATAAAAATGTAAAATGGCCAAAGATTACATTTTATTAAATCTCAGACAAAAAGAATGCCTGGTGAACAGGTTTAAATTGTCTGTACTACCCAACATAGACCAATTAATTTCAGGGGGAATAATAGATATTTGAAATCACATTCACATTTGTTAAAGGAAAACGGATCAAATTTGCTTTATATATGGTTTCATATTTTTGTTTTCACATACAGAGTTCATTCAGCAGGAACTATTCAAAAGCCTACATTGTAAATCTCAACAGTTTCACAGTTTTAAATGTCTTTGCCAAGGATTTACTTACATGACATACCTTTTATAAACTTAAACATAAGCGTTCACAATAACTTTCAATTTTTTGTCTAAAACACTGTTGCAACAACTATGAATACATTTTTGTCAAAAATTACTTGTACAATATAATATAATATTTTCCAGAAAAGGAAAATTTAATCACTTCTACACTGTAGAAAATAAATTTACAGGAAAAAAGGCTGTGGTTTGTAGAAATTAAATATAAAATACTGTGACAACAAACTGAGCATCAGAATGGGGAAGAAAGGTGATTCAAGTGATTCTGAACGTGGCATGGTTGTTGGTGCCAGACAGGCTGGTCTGAGTATTTCAGAAACTGCTGATCTACTAAGATTTTCATGGACAACCATATCTAGGCTTTACAGAGAATGATCCAAAAAAAGAGAAAAATAGTGAGTGGCAGTTCTGTGAGGAAAAATGCCTTGTTGATGCCAGAGGTCAGAGGAGAATGGACAGACTAATTTGAGCTGATAAAACAGCAACAGTAACTCAAATAACCACTCGTTACAACCAAGGTCTGCAGAAGAGCATCTCTGAATCCACAACACGTCAAACCTTGAAACAGATGGGCTACAGCAGCAGAAGACCACACCAGGTGCCACTCCTGTCAACTAAGATCAGGAAAATGAGGCTACAGTTTACACAGGCTCACCAAAATTGGACAAAGAAGATTGAAAAACGTTGCCTAGTCTGATGGTAGGGTCAGAATTTGGTGTAAACAACATGATAGCATGGATCTATCCTGCCTTGTATCAGCAGTTCAGGCTGCTGGTGTGGGGGATATTTTCTTGGCACACTTTGGGCCCCTTAGTACCAACTGAGCATTGTTTATGCACCACAGCCTACCTGAGTATTGTTGCTGACCATGTCCATCAGAGTTCATTGTAAGCTCTGCCAGTTTCTCTTGAAGCCAATACGGAAGTGACTTAAACTGCAAATCATTGATTGGCCGCTAGGGACAGGCTCCAAAAGAGAGCAGAATCTCATTGAGCCCCATGTTAAAATGCCCAACTTTACAGCAGAAATAAAACATGTTTACAGCCTGGTACAAATTGTGGTTTTGGTCTATACAACTAATTTTGCCCTTCATGACAACTGTGAGGGGGGAGAATTTTTTTATAACTCATCCGTTTAAATTATATTAAGCCTTAAAGTTCTGCATAATTAAGGGCGTGGTCACTTGAGTGACAGGTGGATTGCCGCTGCTGTCACTAGCCGTTTGTCTGCTGTCTGTGAGCCGACACGTTGCCTCAGCTAATTCCAGCCGCTGAATTTGGCATCTCTGCCGTGTTTGTGCTTTTTCAGGATTATTTCATACAATTATGAAATAATATGGCTTGCTGTGTGGTTAATGGTAGAGACAGATGTGTGTCTGTGTACATGTGCACACATGCGGAAGAACAGAACACACATTGTTGGATCGTCTTGGCATTGCTAAATGTTTTGTTCGTCAGATTTACAACAGTGAAACAGTGACAATGGCTGGAGAATATGCCTCTCAAGAAAGCACAAAATCTGACACTGCTTGGATATTATAACTAAAACTGCTGCACTATTTTGAAAAATTATACTTTGGACACGGCTCATTTGTTTGTGAGAGTTCAATGTATACGATCATATATAGTTTCACAACATAAATGGTGCTCAGATTGCATAATTTCTTGAACGATGATGGAGAGCAGATCATTCAGAAGAAATGTGATGCAAACAATGGACAATATATCAATGTTTCATGTATTTAACGCTTGTGTGGCCAAAAAGTGCTGTTGTTTGTTTTTCAATGGACGCTCATGGACATTTCACCAAAGTGCGACGGACTGGATTCATATCGCGATTGCTATTTCATTACAAAGGTATGAAGTCCCGATTTGATTTTGCGTGTTGTCATTTGCGACACAAATTACAATATTACTGCAGCTGGAGCATCTACATATTGTAAAAAATAAAAGACACCGTAGATTGACAGTAAACCTTTAGAACTTTCAAATTATATAACTTGTTATCTTTATAAATTTTTTAGATTGTGTCTAAGATAGATAGCTCCTTTCCCTGAGCTAACATGATAACGTCACCTCCTGGTTCCAACCACATCCCGCCTCTTTGCCCATTTTCAGTTATCCGGGAGTGACCTGCAGTGACGCGCTGTCAAGATGGCAACGGATGCTTTTGGGCTTCAAAAATGCTCTTCAGAAATCTACAGTTGACGTCACAGACACTACGTCCATATTGTTTTTTTACAGTCTATGATTTTAAGTCCATAAAACATGACCAATACTCATATATAGACAGAGCACAGGGTCATACACACTAAAACAAAACACTAGGATAACACAAAATAATAATACAATAAAGATTAACTACTAACATAAAAAGTAACACAAAACACCCTAGAGGGTTTTTACTGAGAAAAATAAAAGCGACAAAACTTTACTTGCAAAACACATGAATTTTACTTGCATGAGAACCATTTTATAGTAAAATTATAAAGATGTGATGTTAAACCACTGTATATTGTTAGTATATTTTATTGTTGGTACTGTAATAGTTAACCAATTAAGATTTTTACAGTTTCTTCTTTAAAAATGGCAAACATTTTCATCTAGTTCACAAATTTTGAACGCACAAGTGTAGGCCATACCAGAGGGCAACAAAGCTATTCATTTTTCTCAGCTTGTTTGTTTGTTAATAGCATGTGAAGGTGATAAACGTACCTCGTCAGGCGCTGTGGTTGAGGGCGCTCCCCAAACTTCCTGTAGAGAGAGAAAAACACTTTAGCAGAAATTCGACCACAATACAAACAAAAACATCATTTTTCTGCACACAAATATTTGTGAGCACACCTGTGTACTATACAGTACTACTGTAACACTTAAACACACACAGGCCCCTTTCCCATCACTCAACAAGGGGAAAACACATTCACGCACTCAAATGTGCCGCAACGGGCAAACACACACACCTGTCCGCTATTTGAGATTAGCAGGCTTGCAGCTGTTGTAGTGACCTTGTGAGAGCGCACTCACATGACCATGTGTACAAACACACACAGGTGGCCAACTAAACCACTTTCCCATTCTCATTACATCCACCAGGCTAATTATCACAGGAAAGTCGTCTAAAGACACGGTATACCTGCTGCCAAACACGCATCGCTTTTCCTTTGACAGGGATTTAAAGGAATGTTCTGGGTTAAACACAAGTTAAGCTCTCGGTACAGATGCTGTTGATTATCACGGCCCTCACTTTGTGAAAACGAGCATAAATCACATTTACAGTAATGAACTTATAGTGGAAGTCTATGGGGCTAGGCGTTCTCTAAATGTTAAAATATACACCGTTTTGAAAGTAGTTTTGTGTGAACACAATGAATATAGCATGATAAAATTGCTTACTAACCTTAAATCTGTAATATAATATCCAATATTTCAACTTTTACAAAACCACTAAACTCACACAATATATGATGAGACATCAGAAAGGACATGATTTAACTATTCACAAAGAACTAGTTTAGAGCAAACTAAAATTAAATTTTGCACATGGTGTAGGATTTACTTTGAAACTATTTTCACTCAGAAATTGACAGTAAATTAAATAAACTACAAAGAAATGTCAAGTAACACATTTAATTAAATATGACATTTTTAAGTAGAAAGGCTGAAAAATTGGTTGTATTTGCATCGTCAAAATGTTTTTTTTGTTTTTTTTTACTGTGTACAAGCTTTTTGGGTTTTTTTTCAGTCCAAATGCTAAAAGGGCAAGGAGTACAAAAAAAAAAAAAAAATTCACATTTCTGCTTTTAAACCCTGGCAAATGTGTTCCTCCACAGACTTAAAGTGGTATTTTTTTACAAACGGACTTTCATGTTCTTTTCAAACTTATGACACTGACTAACAAAATGATCACAATCAGAAAAGCAATGCAGCAGTTTTAAGAAAAGCCCAATGATGGCCCAGTGATGGCCTCACATTCCCTTAGACGTGATATTTCACGTCAGGCAGACGAAGGCTTGTTTCTTCTAAATGTCAAAGTGAATTGTAGAGTAACAGATCATGTGGAGTACAGTAATGTGGAACATTGATTGGATGGTTTCACTTATGCTTGTGACCTCAGATGGCAAATAATGAAAACCGTTGCTTCATTTCAAAAGAACCTGAAGCCCTGTCGTGACCCCTTCTGTTTGAAGCTGTTACTATAGAGACCCCACAACTGTTATTACTTCAAATCTAACTGAATGACTATCGTGCCCAAGACAATACTGGCCCCGTTCCAATTAGTTCCAATCCCAGAATCCAATGCGAAGAGCTTAGTGGAGATAATCCTCCAAACGAAATCAGAAAAAGAAAAAAAATTACATGATAAATGTAATATTATAAATTATATTATTTATATATCAAATAAATAATAATAATAATAAAAAAACATAAAAATCTAAACCAGGGATTCCCAAAGGGGGAATAGTGTTCACGAGGAAACTGCAGGGTGTTTGTAAGTTGATGAAAAGGCAATGTAAAATTCAAATGTAAAATGAAAATAAATAAATGGGGCTGCACGATAACCACAATATAGCTTAAAGTGATTATCAAACCAAAGGTACAGTACAATTGTTATTTACAACAGTAATATATTCAGGTCTTCATTTTTATAGAGTTACAACACAACTAGGCCTATTATTATTATTATTATTGACATCAGAGAAATGTGAACATGTGAATATCTGGGTTTCCATTACAGATTTGCGCAAAACTTTTGCGATATTTTCTAAATGTCGATTGAAAAAAACTATTGCGAAATGACACAGTTTCTATTAACTGATGTTATGCGACTAAAACGTAATTTTTTCCTCTCGTGACAAGTCATTCCAAAAATCATGGCAACGGATGTTAGGTATGTTATCCAAGCATTAAGATTGAAGCATTACATTTAGAATTCTGCATTCCCGTAATTCTTTTGTCTTTTATGAGTTTAATGAAGAACTCTCGTCTCGTGTCTAGGGCTGGGCGATATATCGCATGAGATTGTCATGCGCATTTCGTCAGTAAAGCCGGTTCCCTGATTACCGCTAAATCGCCATCACCTGCTTTCAAATGGAGCGCCATTTAATAGACAGCACCGTAGATCACTGACAAGCTACGCAATATCACGTTCATTGAATCGCCTTCGATAATGAACGCGATATTGCGTAGCTTGTCAGTGAACTACGGTTCTGTCTATTAAATGGCGCTCCATTTGAAAGCAGGTGATGGCGATTTAGCGGTAATCAGGGAACCGGCTTTACTGACGAAATGCGCGTGACAACTGCATGCGATATATCGCCCAGCCCTACTCGTGTGTGTCCAAACATACATTTCGGTTAGCAAGCTAGTCAACTAACTTAGATAGTAAGGAAGCTCACACAGGTTTGGGCCAACATGTATGACTTTGTAAATGACAACTTGATCATATTTGGAGCAAAATGTATGTCAGTATTGTAGTTTGAATATTTGCTTGTTTGTGTCAGTTGTAGTAAAGCAAACACAGGGCCACAGGAGCTCTGCTGTGGGTTGTGGCCCTGGCGTAGTCTTTACGGTACAGATGATCCCAGGGGTCCGTGCTAAACTGACAGCAGCCTTGAGGCCAAAGCTGAGTGGAGACAGTGACTGTGGAGGGTTTAAAATAGAAGAAGAGAGAAAAATCGATGGCTGGAGCTTCCTGATCCAACTCCACTGAACCTGAGGGAGTTACAGGAAGATCTCAAATCAAGTCACGCTGCCACTGCCACGAGACCAAAGAAGACCACCGCAGACTGAGAAAGGACACAACAACAACAGCCCAAAAGAACATATCTTTGAAAACAGCTGCATATGACTAAGTATTAAAGTACAAAATATTAAGTATGAATAAAGTATTACAAATATGAATTATATATTATGCCTATTGATATTGTAATTGCAATTCATTTTGATTAATACATCTAAATATTTGTTATATGTATGGCAGCTGCACGTTATTCTTTTATGAATACATTCCTGAAATGCACTACTATTCGAAAGTTTGAAGTCAGTAGGTTTTTTTTTAAAGAACTTAATATGTTAAATCATCAAGGATGCATTACATTGATCAGAAGTGAGGACTTTTTATGTTACTAGGACTTTTTAAGTTTCTAATTCAAATAAATACTGTTCTTTAAACTTTCTATTCAAAGAACCCTGAAAAAAGTAGCAGTTTTGATATAATATATTAAGCAGTACATCAGTTTTCAATATTGATAATAATAAGAAATGTTTCTTGAGCACAAAATCAGCATGATTTCTGAAGAATGACACTGAAGACTGGAGTAACGGCTGCTGAAAACAGGAAAAAATTACATTTAAAAATGTTAAAATGTTAAAAACTCTAATAATATTTCACAATATTGCCATTTTTACTGAATTTTTGATCTGATAAATGCAGCCTTGGTGAACATAAGAGACTTTATTAAAACAACAACAACAACAACAAAAGACGTACCAAACACAAACTCTTGAACAGTAGCGTACGTGTATTTTTCATATCAGTATAAATTTAATACAGCAACTGTAGCGACCGGAGGGCACATATAATTTATTTTTACAGAAAGTCCTACAGAATGTGCCAGGTGAATTTTAAAGGTCCCATTTTTCGTGGTTTTTTGAAGCTTTGATTGTGTTTATAGTGTGCAATATAACATGTGTTCATGTTTCGCGTGTAAAAAAAACAGTATTTTTCACATAATTTACTTATCTGTATACCGCTGTTTCCACTGTCATAAAAACGGGCTGATGACTTCCTTGTTCTTTGAAGTCCCTCCTTCAGAAATACGTAACGAGTTCTGATTGTGCCAGCGGTTCCTGTGTTGTGATTCGACAGCAGCTTAGCGCTCCTTGCCCGGAAAGGTCACGCCTCTTACCATAACGTGGAGATGCACGCGCTCAGTGTTATTGTAAACATGTCTTTAATTTTACCCTATCAATTTGAGCCGGAATCAGACCCGGTGATTGGACTGCGGGATGAAAATAACAGCGTTTCGACGACATGGCGACAAACACACTCTACAAACGCAACTCTTGTGTATTCCTGTGGGCGGAGGTTAGTCAAAAAACTGTTTTAGTGATGTCATTAAAGAAGGAAGTAGAGGGATGTAGTCCAAACTGGCTGTTCGATGTAGGCGACTTCTGTTAAATAAAATATCTCGCTTGGCATTGAACTTTGAGCTTTAAAATTTTACAGATTTTATTTATACTCTAACAACAACATTACACACTAACTAAAGTTTGAAACATGGGATCACGAAGAACGGGACCTTTAAGTAAACATGCAGAAATGGCAGCCTGAATTAAACATGACACATTATCTATCAAGTTTTCATAAGCTCTTCCTAAAGTTGTCAACTTTTTAAAACATCTGTATTCACCCCTCAAAAAAAGAAAAAGAAAAAGTGGTCGAGACAAGTTTAGTTGCCTGCAGGCTTAAATGAGTTAATCATGGCAGTCATAATCATAATCTCATTTAACAGCTGATTAATTGATCAGCCCTACTTTCTGGAGTTTCATGGGGGGAAAAAAAGATTTGTTTGAAATGGATCTTTGTAACATTCTGAATTGAAGCACAAGTGTCAACCTGCAAACTTGTTACAACTTGACTGAATACCCGTATCCTGACTCGACAATTGCTCTGTTGTAATACATAATCAGAGAAATTAGCTGTCTTATTTACTTGTAGACAAACAACAAAGCTTGTTCTCAAGTTTGGTAGAATACAAAAGGTCATGACATTTTAATGAGTGAGGGAACATTGGGAAGAAAGGGAGGGGAAGAGAGACGAAGACGACAGAAAGGGCTGGAATTAGGGGAAGAGATGAGGCACGTGTTGGGGAGAAGAGAAAGATAAGAGAGAGACAAAAAAGCAATTAAAAGAGAAGGGGAAAAAAAAGAGCAAGAAAGAGGATCAGGGGCTCAGCAGAAAGAGAGAGAGAGAAAGACAGTGTGTGTGTGTGTGTGTGTGTGTGTGTGTGTGTGTGTGTGTGTGTGTGTGTGTGTGTGTGTGTGTGTGTGTGTGTGTGTTAGTAGAATAATTATAGAGCTGTAGATCAATAAGGTTCCCACAGTGAAGTGCTGATGTTTGAGAGGATAATGGATACCAGCTCACTTCAAGCACATGCTGCTGCTACCACAAACCCCACAATCAGGGGCCCATCTGGGGCCACAGCTCAGCTGGCCAACACCAGCCGCCTGCCCTGGATCTCCAGGCTCAATTAATAGGTTTTTTTTTTTTTTTTTTGGCCCTTTCTTCTTCCACATGCCTCACCAAAAGAAATGATAGAAGCATATTTAGCAGGATATTACTATAACTATCAGAAAAAAAAAAAAAAAAAAAAAAAAAAAAAAAAGGTTTTAATTTGCACGCATTGAAAGTTTACCAGATACACATCTAAATGATAGAGTGTGTAGCTTTTCATTTCTTAAACCATGTAGGAACATGTATCATGGCCATATTCCAAGACGACAATGTCAAGATTCATCAGGATCATAATTGTGAAAGAATGGTTAGGAGAGAGCATGAAGAATCATTTTCACACATGAACTGGAACCTCTGAGTCCAGACCTTAAACTTAAATTCATTACAAAGTCCTTGGTATGTGCTGGAGTAGACTTTACAGAGTGCTCACCTCTTGCATTGTCAATAGAAGATCTTGACCAAGAATTGATGCACGTCTTGATGGAAATAAAATCACAACATTTATTTCCATTTGTGAAAATGATTCATCATGCTCCCTCCCAACCATTATTTCACAATTTGATGATTCTGATGAATCTTGGCTTTGTCATTCTGGAATATGGCCATGATGTGTCTTCCTACATGGTTGTTTAAGAAATGAAAAGCTACACACTCCATCAATTAGGGTTAAAAGAACTGTTTCCAAACATGCAGAATAACATGCTAGACACATAATAAATCACAGCAATAATGATCCAGTATTAGACTCTTAAGTATCTGCCTATTAAAATGCAAACAGTGACTTTTTTCTTTTTTTGGCCGGGCAGTGTATAACATAACTTCACACACATTGAAAAACTTCAAAAACACTTTCTCTGGAAAATGGCATACTGTGCAAAGGCTTATTCACAATTTCAACAAAGCTCCTGCATGTCCACTAGCAATAAAATGTTATCTTGGTGGCATTATCTTGTTTTACATCAGCAGAAGTCACAAAAAAAAAAAAAAAACCCAAACGTTCAACTTTGCAAAGCATAGAAATAGTTGCACATGATCAACAAGATAAATGTAAGATCACTGGAACACAGTAACAACTGGTTGGAATCTCTCTCACTCCAGCCCTGAGCCATCAGGCCGCTCTTAATCTAAAGTATCACAGTATCACTTATCAAATCATTCAATTTAATGGTGCTAATTTAGTGCAATAAATTAAACATGCATAAACCAAATACAAGTGAGGTGTTGATGCCAAGCAACTTTTATTTAGATTTAACAAATTCTTCTACACCACTGCATTACGCTCCGTTTACATTTTCACTTTTGTTACATAAACAAAATGTAAGGCATGCCTGGATTTTATCCATTGGGAATCGATCGGATGGTGAAAAGTGGCCATTTTGTTCCAGAATAGAGCCAGATCTGCATGAGGGACACGGAGGCTGAAGGTCAAGCTCGTGTGTTCACCTTAATGATGTATCCCAGTGGTAATGTTTCTCAATAAATCTATCATTATTTGCTACTATTGCTGTAAACTTCAGCATAAACTATAGCAGTTATAGAGCAAGATATTACATTTTAGTGTAAGACTACAAAGAACAACTTTTTTTTCTTTGGAATAACTTGATGAATCTTACACAATAAGACCAAAGGTGCATTACGAAATTTAAAAAGTTGCAAAGTAGTGGAAGTAGTTTAACCATGTTTTTTTTGCTTTTGTTTTTTTCACATGACCTCCATTTTCATCAAGAATTATGAAATATTTCACAGTTCAAATTTGAACAGATGGTATACTAAATTCAGTTCACTCTTACTGCAGTTGCTTTGGCATGAAAGTTCAGAGGACTGCTTGTTCAATCAGACAATTCAGGTTTCGAAATACTACGAGAAAAAAAAAAACTATTATGCTGAAGGAAAAACATTTACTCACTTTCACAATTTTTCCATTCCAAATGAGTAACTCGTTTTTGCATATCAGCAAAGGATCGTTTCAAGTGCAGGCAAAGTTATGGGCTGACAGTGGAAGAATCAGGTATTGACAGAGCTGTATATATGAAACACTGTGGTTAACGTGCACCTGTTATAAAAACGGTTCTCCACAAATGGCAATATCAAACAGTGCTACTTCTTTTAACTGGCATATAGCAAGGCCTACTTGATATTTTTGTGCCATTTGTGTCAGATAATTGAAAACAGTCAAATCATGCACTTAATCACATAAGTGTTTTTGGGTTATTTATGTCTGGTGAACTCTACAGACATTTCTTCAAGCCAGAGAGAATTTAATTGGTTACAAGATCAAACATGAAGGCTGTGGAAGTCAATCAAATCGAGATCCCACCACATGTCAAGACGCTGGAGAAAGAGTTGTCATGAGAGAGTGCCGAGAAAGAGAGATGTGAAGTGTGAAGCTAGTGCGAGAGCAATAAAAAAAAGAAAAAAAAAAAGAAACAATTTCGACGAAAAACCACCAGCATTTCCTTGAAGTCTTCCTACAGAGAGAGGAGTTAAAACGTGAGTGCCTTCAGAGGTTTGCGAGCATTATCCACTGAGCAAAAGAGTGATATCAAACAAATAAAGACAAAAATACATCACACTTAGTTGTTTGTGAACATCCAACAATTCAAACACGCTGAAACTCTACTCGACACGCCTTCTGAGCTAATCAGAACACAAAACAATGACAGGACGCCCAGATTTTATTGTTTTGGAGCATATTTACGCTCATTTGATCCTGAGGAAAATATGAGGCTGAATGTGACTCAAGTGATGGCTATTCCATTTCACTGGCGTTATGAGGAAACGTTTTTTTTTTTTTTTTCAGCTCGTAAAAAAGAGTGATTAGAAAATGAAAAAAGTGCCCAGATTACAGCTGGAGTCTTATCCTATTTACTCAGTGAGGTCATGCGGTAAGATAGTTCTCTCTCCAGCTCCGCCGCTATCTGTCCGACTCGACCCGTGGCTGTTTCTTTGTGTCCGTCCTCATGGGACAGACTGACAGTTAAGAGCTACACACAGTTCAGAACCAAGACAGTAACTGAGACACGGGGTGTGTTAAGTATCAGTTCAATTCATTTTCAGCTTTCAAAAACATTCCCCTGAGAAATGATGACCATAGGCCTGTCTGAAGATAACATCACAACGAAACACTGTCAAATGCTTCTGAATCTTATTAAAAAAAAACATTTTATGTACACAGGCTATTATAACTTTATGAACTCAAAAAAGTCCTCCTTTTACAGTCCAAATATACATGGACAACTTTAATGATACTTCTATGGTGAGTTTTTGTCCTTTTCGAGACCTGAAAGCCCCCATTTACGTGTTCCACACACACACATACACAAACCTATACAGGTTTGGAACATGAAGATGAGTAAATGAATGAACAGTGCATCAGATGAGAAAATTCTATTTATGAAAAGGATTGATAACAGACTAATCTCACCGGGTATATTATACTCCTTAGTTTAAACAGAAGGTGTAAATGGTCATTAAGTTCTAAAATATGACAGTGCAGTATAATCTCTTTAAAGTTGCGACAGATTTTTTTCAATATTGTGCCATACACATGGCTGAGTCATTCACAATAAAATCTGTAACAAAAAAAAAAAAAAAAAAAAAAAATCTAAGAATTTTCATTTTATGTCAACTTTAATAAGCGAGGTATGTGTGTTGAGGTGGTGGGGGTACAAGCAAAGCAAAAAAAAAAAAAAGCAAAAAAACCTATAAAGTTTCAAGAAGAATGATGCCGGTGACATTTCCCCTTTCAAATGCCTGCAA
This sequence comes from Megalobrama amblycephala, assembly GCF_018812025.1. Lineage (NCBI taxonomy): Eukaryota > Metazoa > Chordata > Actinopteri > Cypriniformes > Xenocyprididae > Megalobrama > Megalobrama amblycephala. Next base: position 34,878,684 of record NC_063046.1, read on the forward strand.
GCGGGGCTCAATAGAGGAAAAGGAAGTGCTGTCAGAATTGTTTTTAATCTGTTTTTCTGCATGTTATCCATTTTTTGCTTCCTTCCCTCCATCCTTCCGCTCCTTTCACTCCTGTCTGTTCCATGACAGCACACAAGAAGAAGTTCCTCTATTACTCAAGGTCGACTGAATCAATGAAGTATCACGCTCGCTTCTGTGCTAGTCGACTTACGCATATTGCATTTCTTCAGTCTGTGATTTATTTTGCTTACTTTATTTGTGAGGTAAAACTGATTTTTGTGTTAACCTACATAGATAAGCTCAAAGGTGACCTATATTTCAGAACAGAGGTGTGGTCTGTGTTTACAGAGTAGGCACTTTGCATTACTTTGATGTAGGGATGTCAAAAGTCACAGTACTTCAGCACCAAGTTTTTCTAAAATAATGAAAATAATAAAAAAAAAAATCCATCTTTATACATGCAGCGGCATGAATGATCAAAAAATTCTATGTTTGGATGAATGGACCTCCACCTAAATGCAAATGCCTTTATGCAAATTTTTGATCAAATCAATGCAGTCTTTGTGAGCATAAGAGACTTCCTTCAAAACTTTAAAAAAAAATCTCACTTACAAACTTTTGAATTAAATATACAAATATAAATAAAACTCATGCAGTGAAGAATATGCCCATAATTAAACTGAGGTAAACTAGGATGGCTGCATGCCATTGCTCTAAATTACTCTGTTGATTTTTATCATTATGCTATTTTAAAAGGTTAAAATGGTCTGAAAACGGTTCGTTCAAAGATTCAGTTTCTCTAAACCCCTTCCTTTCCGCGAGCCTACTCTATTCTGATTGGTCAGACGTCCCAGTCTGTTGTGATTGATCTCTACCGCTTACAGCACGTGTCAGAAATAAAACGGCTCTTGAATACACAGGGATAAGAACAGTAACAATGGCATTTGTTTTTACCGTATCAATTCCACCGCAAGTCCTCACCCTTTTGGAGTACATTCAAAGTGGATTTGCAGCGCTGAAAACAGCGTCTTCTCAACACGACAACACGAACCAGACTCTTCCAGGCCTCATCAGCTACAACTACAGTGTTTGAGGGCAGGTCAAAGGAGACATTATTCATGGGCAGCCAATGAAGGCCATAGGCTGGCATACATTGTTACACATGTATGTAACAGGAAGTGAGAATGGAATTGCTGACAATTTGTTTCAGCAGTTCAAAATTGATTCTTTGTTTTAGGAGACAATAACTTTATTAGTCATGCACTTTGATCTTTAAAACTTTGCAGTTATATTACACACTGCATTATTGTTTTTTACGTTCATGAACTGAATTGTACATTTTACAAGTAGAAAAACCCTTCTTTGAACCCTTCTTTGACAGATCCACTGACCTCAGTGGTGACTTCATTTATCCAAAGGTCATTAATCTCATAAAAAAAAACCATGATAGGTGCTGATGAGCTAAGTGTCTTTATTAAGTAGTGCAAAAAGAAGTAATGACTCCCTGTTTTCCAAAAGGAAGTGTGGATGATGTAATGGTTTCATCAGCCGGAGCAGCAGGGAGGGTATTTCTTACATCAATACAGAGTAAATCAGTCCTCAGTGGGGATTTTAATTTAGACTCTGCATGCGGCCACAGATTTCACTGGAACATGATGAATGTGCTTGGAGCTAAATTTTCAGAGAAAGAAATGATAATTGACCACTAGACGCTAATACAAAAGAAGAAGCTGTTCATCCGATCACAACAGAACATTGTTTATTTTTTTCAAATTTAGCTACTAGATTTTGAAATAATTAGTCAATTCCCATTTTCCAAAGGCATAATCCATTAAATGTGAAAAATGTCCCATAAACCTGTGGATTGTGCTGCTTAATGACATATTGAGAGAGAAAACTCAAAATCAAGCTATGCTTGGATACATCTCATTTAGTAGATTGTTTTTGGACTTCCCCAGACAGCCTCATGACAGCTGAGCATTTTTTCCCTTGTCTTTGAAAAACCACACGCCGCAGTGACTGAAATGGGAACTGAGATTCCTTAACCAACTGAAATCAGACGGGTGAATGTGTAATATCTGAAGCAACAAATGCACGCACACCAACACATCTACGAAAAATACACAGCGCTTTGTCCTAATAAAACACGAAGTGGTTGAAAAACAGAAAATAAATCACTTCCATCAGATTCTGTCACAAGCAAAAGGGAAATTTATCCTTGCTCACCGCATTTTTACTGAACTGTCACGAAAAGACCAAGTGTAAATGCCCTCCCAGACATGTTCAAAATGTGATCAGTAACAGAAGATCAGTGGAGATACGTTCATGTGGCTGAGTGCAAATGAATGTGCAAACCCAATCAGATAAGAATATGATCAATCAAGACGTGATGTTTTCTTATGCACACGTTCACAAACATTAACATGTTAGCAGAATTAACTGAGACACTTTTCACAAGAACCTGAGAAACGCTATAAAAAATGTTATTTAAAAAAAAAAAAAAAAAACAGCTGAATTTATAGCATTTCTCAGTTTTGACATCATATATCATAATCCTTCTACTGACTGAACATGTTGAAAACCAACAGAAATGTACAAGAAGCGACTAAAGCCAGGCACACGCTGTAAGATTTATAATTGTCCTTTACGACTGTTGCTTGTCAGACTGTACGAGCATGATCCCCGCTGTAAGCCATCACACTCAGTTGTCTTTAATGTCAGACTGTACAGCAGTCAAAACGTGTTAAAAATGAATGCACGTAAGAAGACTAGACCAGAGTTTTAGATAAAATTTGATCGCAATTGTCATTGATCAGCTGTCTGCGAGCATGTCAAAATAGATTTCAGATTTTGGCCCAGGATCAGATCATTCTCAAAATTTATCTCAGATGGCCAAATCATGGCCACAATCGTACAGTGTGTACTAGGCTTAACACGCTCAAACAAGCACACTGTATATCAGAGAACATGATGTTGAAACCACGTTTCTCAAGAGCATTAACCTTTGACGACCTTTGATTTTCTCTCTTTCTTCCTCCCTCTTGTACCCTATTTGTATTTACTGTTTTTCATTCTAAATGATTTGTGATTTAACATCTATTTACTTTTCATTTGGTCTCTCATGGACACTGGTTAAACATTATTGCACATCTGACTGTTCCTCCTATTATGTCAAAGCTTGGTAAAAGTGTAGTTTAGTATCTAACTAACTTTGAGTGAATTTTGACAAAATATTGAAATACTGAAAACTCATGAAGTGAAGAATATGCCCATAATTAAATTGAGAAACTAGGATGGCTGCATGCCATTGCTCTAAATTAATCTGTTGATTTTTATCATTATGCTATTTTAAAAGGTTAAAATGGTCTGAAAACGGTTCGTTCGAAGATTCAGTTTCTCTAAACCCCTTCCTTTCCGCGAGCCTACTCTATTCTGATTGGTCAGACGGCTCAGTCTGTTGTGATTGATCTCTACAGCTTACAGCACTTGTCAGAAAAGAAACGGCCATTGCCATATCTGAAATTCAGCTCCGGAGACTTCATCAGCTCTTGAATACACAGGGATAAGAACAGTAGCAATGGCATTGGTTTTACTGTATCAATTCCAGCACGAGTCCTCACCTTTTTGGAGTGAATTTGCAGCGCTGAAAACAGCATCTTCTCAACACGACAACACGAATCGGTTTAGTATCTAACTAACTTTGAGTGAATTTTGACAAAATATTGTGTAAAAATAACATCTAATTTCAACAATTTTGTGTGCAGCCAATTTGTACAGTGGCAAGAAAAAGTATGTGAACCACTTGCAGAATCTGTGAAAATGAGAATTATTTTAATAAAATAAGAGAGGTCATACAAAATGCATGTAATTTTTTTATTTAGTACTGTCCTGAATAAGATATTTTACATAAAAGATGTTTACCTTTAGTTCACAAGACAAAACAATAGCTGAATTTATTAAAATAACCCCATTCAAAAGTTTGTGAATCATTGAATCTCAATACTGTGTGTGGTTACCTGATGATCCATGACCGTTTTTTTGTTTTGTGATGGTTGTTCATGAGTCTCTTGTTTGTCCTGAGCAGTTAAACTGAGCTCTGTTCTTCGGAAAAATCCTCCAGGTCCTGCAGATTCTTCAGTTTTCAAGCATTTTTGCATATTTGAACCCTTTCCAGCAGTGACTGAATGATTTTGAGATCTTTTCACACTGAAGACAATTGAGGGACTCAAACTCAACTATTATAAAAGGTTCAAACGTTCACTGATGCTCCAGAAGGAAACACGATGCATTAAGAGTCGGGGGGTGAAAACTTTTGAATTCAACTATCAAGGTAAATTGAACTAAAAAAAATTTCCAGGAAACATGCAAGTACCTTCTGTTGCTTCCGAAGGGCAGTACTAAATGAAAAACAATGATATTTAAACAAAATAAGAAAAATTGTGACATCTTCATCCTGTTCAAAAGTTTTCACACCCCGACTCTTAATGCATCGTGTTTCCTTCTGGAGCATCAGTGAATGTTTGAACCTTCTTTAAAAGTTGTGTTTGAGTCCCTCAATTGTCTTCAGTGTGAAAAGATCTCAAAATCATTCAGTCACTGCTGGAAAGGGTTCAAATATTCAAAAATGCTTGAAAACTGAAGAATCTGCAGGAGCTGGAGGATTTTTCTGAAGAACAGAGCTCAGTTTAACTGCTCAGGATAAACAAGAGACTCATGAACAACCATCACAAAACGGTCAGATAGATCATCCAGGTAACCACACAGTATTAAGAATCAATGGTTTACATACTTACGAATGGGGTTATTTTAATAAATTCAGCTATTGTTTTGTCTTGTGAACTAAATGCAAACATCTTTTACGTAAAATATCTTACTCAGGACAGTGCTAAACAAAAAATAACATTCATTTTGTATTATCTCTCTTATTTCATTAAAATTATTCACATTTTCACAGATTCTGCAAGTAGTTCACATACTTTTTCTTGCTACTGTATTATATAATATACATACAAATCTGTATCGTCCATCCTGTTTTCCAGATATTAGCATCAGCTACTGAAAAACCCATTTTGGTTAACCACTACAGACAAATACCAAAAGTTTTGAAGATCACTTTTGTGTCTGACCAATGCACTCGTGGTAGGAAAAAAAGAGAACAAACGTAAACATCTCAAAAAGATAAAGAGTACAGCATGTGACTGTGTTGACAGTATAAAAGTGTCTTGGTATCTGGCACTCATCTCCCTAACATAACAAAAAGCAACAACTGAACATCGGTATGGGTAGCTTCAGGGCCACAGGCAGTGACATCATCAAAGACAGACAGGAGGGGATTAAAAGTGCAGATACCATTTCAACGCCTGTGGCGTTCTCTAACTGAGCTATCCACTGTTACCTCTGCTCTATTCACAGTGTGGACGTGCATAGTTCAGGAAAACAGAGTCCTGAAGTTATTCCAAAAGGAATGAGTCACAAGATGTGTATGCTGCAGTCTTTGATTAAATGGTTGCGCAATATGTGGTACTGAAATTAAAAAAATATATATATGTTTTTTCTCTGTGCACCTGAACTGGCTTCCCAAACTGGGTGGGGGGGGGGGGCCCTCAAGATCCACTTTCCTGGAGAGAACACACCTGAACAAGCTCATCAATGTCTTCAGGATTACTAGAAAGTTACAGGAAGGTGAGTTTGATCAAAGGTGGATCTAAACTCTGCAGGAAAGTGCACCATGAGGGCCAAAGTTGAGAACCTCTGCTCTGATCTATCATGTCATGGACCTTTTTTTACAAACTGTGATTACAAATTTGAGGGTGATATGACCAAAATCTTATATCATGATATAGTCATTTTTTGCTTTAAATAAGGTTTTTATGATATAAAAAAATTTCATATAATTGAAATTTCATAATTCTTCACAGGGCTATAAAATGTATAAAGTAATCAAATATTTTTTTTTTTAAAAACTGCATAGTCTTCACTGTACATTTATTCTTATTAAAGTTACAAAAGTGATTTAATCAAGAGCAGTGAGAGATTTTCTCTCTTTTGTTGGTTGATTAACATTAATGACGACAGGTATATTAGGCTGCTGTCACTTTAAGACCGAATGCACGGATCCAATATACTGATTCACATGCATTTTCTTTTTCAACTACGGTATTTATGTTCACTTAAGACATAAATGACTGTGTTTAATAAGATTCTTGTAAAGACAGACATTTTGACATGTAAGTATGTGTAGTTAACCATTCAAACCCAATTAGGCGGCTAAAAGAAATCAGTGAGTTTAGAGTGCATCTACATTGGCACATGGGAGGAAGTGTTTGAGGAAACCTGTTTGAAAACAGTTGTTTAAATTAAACACTTCAGCTTTAAGACTTCAATATTTCATTAGGAAGGCAATGGACCCTTTCCACATAGTGAATGTCTATAGCGGTCAACAGGAGATGACAGCAAATATCATTTTTTGTATTTCCATTTGCTCCAATAGCAAAAGAAAAAAAAAATCTGTAGACACAATTAACCAGTAGAAATGTGTCTACCTGTAGAGATTTTTGGACTATCGTCTCTATCACGGTTACGTTCACATGGCATTGCTGTGTTGCACAGTCACAAAAGCTTATCATTTGCATGTGTTTTTAAACTGCAGTTTAAAAACAAGTGATTTTAAACCATTGAAGCCGATAGGCAGTGAAAGAAAACTCACTCTTCGCTGCTTTAAACTCACAACATCAGTTGAGCTGCAAGTTCACAAAATGTTTCATCATCAGCATAATACGCATGTACTGTATGTGCAAAGACAGATTTTGCTAACCACTCGAACTCTGTTCATTCTGCTGCACGTGTATTCGGCTACACACATGCACGTACAAGACCACTGATGGCAATGATCATCAGTTGGAGGGGAGGGGAATGCTCTGAAAGTGATTCCAACAATATTGTTTTGTGTTGTTATCCACCTTATTTTTAACATAAGAGCACTGCTGACATTATTTAATTGAATTTTTAAGGCTTTTGGCGTCATTCACTTCCAGTTATTTTAGCTGCACAAAAATAATCCGTTATGCTGCTTAATGTTATCGTATTTTAATTTATTGTCGTAATCAAAAACACACCGGTATGTAATAGTTTCACCGTTTACTGCACTTATTCTTCTAGTTATTTACCTAATGAATCTGAAGTCTCATACATTCACAGAAAATAGCTTACTTTTGTGACGTGGAATCCGCAATTCTCTTTTTTTTGTTCTTGCCATGAATGTCCCTTCATATAGCTTGGATAGGAGGAACTATTTTAACATAAAAAAAAAAATGCACACGTCGTCTTTAAGAAAATGAATTCCTCTTTTAAAAAGCTAACAAGCACTAACCACAATGATGATTCATCTTTCACATTTAATTTATCCGATGTGTGTGTGTGTGTGTGCGTCCTGTCTATCATGAGGTCCCCACAGGGCAGACAGATAGATTTCTGTGATCTAAACCCCGCGACTACATTTACAGCGTCTTCTTATTGAGAAATACCATCTTCCTGAAGTCTCAGCAACAATAGTCACACCACACCAGCACTACTGGACAACCTTGCGTGCCGGCAGGACCAGAGGCAAACAACCCCGTCTATAGAGCTCCGATACCCAATACTTTCACCTTAGAACCTGGCAACACATTAAAAGTTTACACACAATCACATCTAGTTTTAATTCATTTCCACTCTTCATTTTCAATTGAACACGCATGCCATGATAATTTGATGCTGAGTGCTGAAATAAATATGACGGAGGCCGAAGCATAATGCCAGTGGTGTACCACAGCCCAAATGCGAAGCATTAGCCGAATCAGCACAGCATGTTGTGAATCATCTCCATTCAGTGTCTGCTTCGGTCCTTCCCCTATGAAGACCAGCTTTAAGGCAGTCTGAACATATGGATTAACTTTACCTTTTATAGCAGCACCAACCATTAGTTCATTCAGAATTAATATACTGTTAACAGAGTTAGCCATAAGCAAGCAGTTAGTTAACGCTCAATTGAGGTTTTGATTTCCTTTCTACCAAGTCATTACACGATACGGAGAGCTGAAAGATATTAACTTGCGGAAATCATCTGAGTCGAGTTAGCGGTTACCTCAAATTACCGAATTATGCTGACCTTTTGACAGCACCTAACAGTGAGCCGAGGGCTTTCCTAAATCTTTCAGTATGTGCTTCGTATACTAGACTACAACATTTGGCGAAACTTGTCGCAGGGAGAGGCCCGAGCAGTGCCAACACGTATCGGCCCAGGAGCCAACCATCACATCAGTGAGGATACGAGACTCTGAGCAAACATTCTCACAACCCTCCCTGTTTGCCAAGCCTCCGAGGAAATCTGGATTGCACATAAAGAAAAAGAGGGAATAACAGAAGAAATCCAAGACTAAATGAGAAAGAGACAGGAAATGATGGGAAAGATCTAAAAAAAGGGTTAATGGTGGTAAAACTGAACGACTAACCATCAGTGAGCCAAACCCGACCGTATGCTTTCCTTTAGCCGCTCCATATGTACAGGAATAAAGGAACAATTTTTGGTGGGACAAGTTCATCTGATTAATGTTATTCTGGCTGGGTAAGGCTGGCTCATACTGGGCAGTGTGGCAAGTGCCATGACTGGATAATGTCAGTTTGACATGTGGCTGATCCGTTTGGAGGAATCCTGAGGTCGGCTCTCAAAACAGCCCATTAATTGATGGGTCACACTAGTGTCCATGATGAAGAAATGGAAAAATCTTTTAAAAATCGAAACAGTTCTAAGAAATGTACTATTTGTATTCATGTTTCATATGGTTTTCAAACATATTTATACCACTTTCAAAAAGCATTTCAAAGTAATGACTAAAAAAGTCATGCGACTAAAATCTGATATTTTCTGATATATTTGCTTGAATACATGAGTGGGTGTATAAATTTAAAGTTTAAAAAAAAAAAATTAACGTAATACATAAAACACAATTTACATCATAAATATGTAAATTATCTGATATTTTAAGAGAATTATTGACCTCAGTTTGGAATAATCCTGAAGTCAGCTGTGAAAATGGCTCATTAATTGATGGATCAATGACATATATGTCTACAAATAAAGGAGAAAAAAAAAAATATATATATATATATATATATTAATCTAGTTTAAAACAAGTCTAGTTATTAGAAACATCCTCTTTGTGTTCACGTTTTGTATTGTTTTGAGAAACTTTGTAATTTTCAAAAAAACGTTTTAATTTAATCATAATGACTAAAAAATGTAATGTGGTGTAAGTAAAAAGACATTTTCCTTGCAGCTTAATCATTTAAAAAAAAAAAGTTTATATATTTTCCAAAAAAGTATTTTTTACAAATATCATCAATTATTAATTCATAAATATTAAATTTTCTTGACCTTGACTCACAGTAATGAGGGTCTGAATGAAAAATATTATACCATTTTTTTAACAAGGCTTCTTCATTAAAATATCACAAAAAAAAGTGTATCAACCTTACATTTCTGACTTTATGCCTCCAAAAAAAATATTAATATTAATATTAATTCAGAAATCAAAATCACGCTCAAAAAAGAGGGGCATTCAAGTATCTTTTTATGTGTGTGTGTGTGTGTGTGTGCGCGCGTGTGAATATCTAATGCAGTTATGAAGAAATTAATAGACCGAGCAAAAAAAAATAAAAATAGCATTATGCACTGGACCATTAATTTGACATGTGGCAGATCTGTTTGGAATAATCCTGAGGTCAATCGGTAAGTCTCTGTCGTCACTCTGGTCAAAACTTTAAGATGTTACATAATCAAAGTAGCAAGTAAAGGAGATCAAGTCATACGCAGGACCCTATTTTAAGAGAAGGGTGCTATTGAGACGTGGCCCTAATGCCTGCCCTTAAACGCCCCTGCCAATAGCACAAGGGAGGGGCATTCTGGAAGAGGGACAGGGAGGGCAGCTCTGGTTTGGTTGTTAGGTTGGGCCGAGTTGGGTCGCCTCGGGCAAGGCGCATATGGCTGAGCTCACAACGCCAGCTTTTTCTTTGACATGGGGATATTTTAATGACAGGGAAAGAGTCAAAGAAAACCTCCCTCTTTCTCGTTCTGACCACTTCCAACATCAAGCAGAGCCCATAGAATATCCATATGGGACTTTCTGGAGAGTCGTTTCACAGCTGGTCGTTTGCCTAAAACAATCGTTCAAGCTCATGCGCTTACACACACAAACTCCCTCATCTCTGCATGTGTACACTTTTAGTTCATCTTAAACACACCAAAAGGGGGGGAAAACAACTTTCCCTTAAATGTCTGGAAAAAATGGTCTTGTTCAACCAGAGTTAAACCACACAAAGGGGAAGAAAAGAAAATGACACTGACGTCCTATAGGTATTGGGTCACAATGTATTTCCACCTTGGACGCACACTGGAGGTTCTCTGACTGGCAGTCATATGCTGGTGTTCACATTCAGGATTTGAGCTTGCAAATACTGAGCTTGTTCTGCCTTGTAGTGCTTGGATTCATTTTAATCCGAGTCCCACAACTAGCTGAACGAAAATCACAGGCCTTACTCATCACTTAGTGGAAGCTTTTCAGCCAAAGAAACTTCAAGTACACTAATTGCAGGGGCCTAAAACCCCGGAACAACCTGAGGTTAAGTGTCTACCTCCAAGGAACATTTCCAAAGAAGGAAACTAAAGAGCTTTCTAATTCAGGGGTTACCCTAACCTGGGACTGAACCTGTGACCTTTGTATTCTCACTTGTGTTTCTTAATCATTGGGCCAGCAGTTTCCCCTTTAAAAACATGGAAGTGTCTAAAATAACAGTTCTTCTTGGTATAATATTTCTAGTTTTCATTCGGACTGATGGAAAGTGGACAGGATAGTGCTTGCAATTGAATTACAAGATTTAGGACAGAACACATAAAATTAGAAATAGATCTGCTTGTGGCACTGAAAGAATAACATGAATCTATATTCTTATAATGCAATATCTTTATGAAACAGCGTGTTCTAATAGTAAGCAAGTTATTATGTCACAATCAATAAAACTTAGTATGTGTCAAAATAATAAAATAAAAAATAGGGCACAATGTGCTGTATTAATTTGATGGAATTTTCCATATTTATTTTTTACAGGTGTTTTACCTGTATTTTGAATTTTGAACTTCATTGTGTTATGTTTTAAGGTTAATGGAAATGTCTGTAAAATTACTGGATAATATCCTGGTAATTTTCTGCCAGCACATTATCCTTTTTCATACAGATTTTTTTTTAACAGTGTACAGCAAGCAGTACACTACCGTCCAAAAGTTTTTTTAAAAAAAAAAGTTTTTGAAAGAAGTCTCTTACTCTCGCCAAGGCTGCATTTATTTAATAAAAAATTCAGGAAAAAAAACTATATTGTGAAATATTATTACAATTAAAAATAAGCGTTTTCTATTTTAGTATATTTTAAAAATGTAATTTATTCCTGAGCTGGCAAAGCTGAATTTTCAGCATCATTACTCCAGTCTTCAGTGTCACATGATCCTTCAGAAATCATTCTAATATGCTGATTGTGTTCCTTAATACAGGATAGATTTTGTATTTATTTTTTTTATTCTTTAATGAATAGAAAGTTCAAAAGAATAGCATTTATTGGAAATAGAAATCTTTTGTAACATTATAAATGACTTTACTTTGTCGATTTTAATCAATTAAATGCATCCTTGCTGAATAAAATTCATGATAATAAAACCTCCAGCAATAAAGTCAATGTGATTATCAAAACACATAACCATACTTTTTGTTTGATGGACGAGTCCAAACTATTTTTTGTGGTAATCTGTGATTTTGCGTCAGGCTCAGAAGTTTCGGGGGCTTAGGCCATCCAGTAAAGCACTAATGATGTCAGACTGTGCAGTAATATTCTGCAAGCATTTCAAATATTCAGCACAAGATGTGACTATTGTGTAGGCTGACCAACACAATAGTTCTTTCCACAAACAGATGCGAGGAAAAAGAAGAGAAAAAAAAAACACTTCAAAAACCTTTCGTGACCTTAAGCTCACTTGCCGTCTGTAGCTGGGTGAGAGGTTATAAGGTCCAATAGACAGGAAGGTGGTGATGTGTTGCCTACACATGTCAGTTCTAACTCACTGTCTGGTTTCTCTATGCGTGGTTGTATCAGCAGAGGAAACACACATTCAGAACTACTCTTTGTTCCTCTTTCAGCTTTCTAACACACTCTTTCCTTCACTCAAGTCCAAATCTGACCGAAGGAGCTCCTGAAGGGGACAATCCCATCTAATGTCACGTACATCAATCCTTCATCTCTGACCTCAAACAAATGAGTTCATGTCCAAAAAAAGATAGACTGACATTATCTGACGTCTGATATTGAATAATATTATTTTTGTTGGTAACACTTTCAAAAGGAAAGGCCAGCTAATTAGACAATTCAAATTCACTGCCTTAACACAAAGTAGATCACAGGTCTTTACAATGGATGGCATTCTGGCCAACTATGGCTTGTTTTTTTGCTGACAAATTAGAAGTATTTTGTTGTGGCCGACCGATATATCGGCTGATATTTGGGATTTTTTAAATATCGGCATTACGTTTTTCTGTTTGGCCAATGTGTCCGAAACAGTCCGTCTGATGTATGTAGAAACAACAAAAACATTTTAAAATAGCACAGACAGAATGAGTGAAAGCATCCTGTGTAAACTGCATTTGTTGCATTTTTGCTTATTACTTGATGTCACAAACAGGAAATGGCATATTTTCACTTACAGCAGATGGTCCTAATTAAGTCTAAACCACAAAACAACATGGTGCAAAGATCATAAAATTATCCTCAAAAACTGATTTGATTTAGGTTTAGGTTTATGGGCATATTACAAAAACTGTGCAAAATCACTTTCATTGTCAATAATAATAATTACATGTTGCCGACTTGCCAAGTATCTGTGAATAACGTCGGCCACTGATATATCATACATTATTATATTCATGTTTTTGTACTGTAAAATCTGGATGTACTGAAGCATCTAAAAAAGACAAGATTGAGTTGCTGTTAGAATATTTCTAACAACCACAAAATGTCTCAAAGCAGCTATTTAAAATAAGCATGACCGAGTGAACTTATCAGCAAAGAACTTCCTCTTGCCCATTTGACTCATCCGTCAAACAAAGGTTGTTTCTAAAGAACTGACTCGTCACGTAAGGTCATCGAGACCTTGCGATGTCATTCCTTTGCAGTCAACTCCCAAGTGCCAGCCACTTCAAGTGTCTCTTGTCATCCTCCTCAGACCCCTGAGGAACAACGCTTAGCAGCCTAATAGGTGTTCTTGTCCTGGAGAGATGCTGGCCAGGCTGTGCTCCACAAACTCTCTAAAATAGCAGTAGCATCCTTCTCACTAAAAGAAAAGGCCTGGGTAGTAGTGGAACAAAGAAATCCAAACAGTATAAGTTGGATAACAAGCTGATCTTTTTTGTAAATGTAGTTAGTGGAATGGAGAATCAAGATAATGTTATAGGGGGAAATAAGAAGCTAAACATTAGGAATTCACACATGCAGATACCAATTTTTCGAGTCCGATTTTTTTCTTTTAAAAGAAATTGATATTTTTATTCAGCATGGACACATTAAAATGATCAAACACTAAAATTGTAAATTGTAACAAAACTAATCTATTAAAAAATAAATGCTGTTCTTTTGGACTTTTTACTCAATGCTGAAAAATGCATAAAGGTTTACACACACAAAAAAATATTAAGCATCACAACTGTTTTCAACATTGATAATAATAAGACATTTTTCAGCACCATATCAGCAAATTAGAATGATTTCTGAAGATTGGAGAAATGGCAGCTGAAAGTTCCTATGCCTTCCATATTCAACTTACGATTTTTTTTTTTTTTGTAAATTGAATACGGAAGGCAGTCTGGTGGAAGCTATATATATTTTACTTTATAACTAATAATATTTACATTGTTCTTACACAAATGCGTCGCTTCGCTTCAGAAGGCCTTTATTTACCCCCCGGAGCCTCGTGGAGTACGTTTATGATGGATGGATGCACTTTCTTGAGCTTCATACTCGTTGGTCCCGTTCACTGCCATTATAAAGCTTGGATGTGTCAGGATATTTATTAATATAACTCCAATTGTCAAATACACCTAGGATAGCTTGAGGACATGCGCTACATGCTTGAGCCCCTAAAAAACAAAACAAAAATGAATCGGCCAATAAATATCAGTGCATCTCTACTAAATAGCCCATTATTAGTCTATCAAACTGCTTTTTTTTTCTTTTTAGGGGCTATAAGTTTCAACACATTCAAGAAATCTGAAATGTATCAACAAAAAGTCACTGTCACTGTGTTCAATTACAGGGCACACTCTTAAAAACAGCTGGACCACTAGAGAGTAAACACTGTCAATCAGTCACTCCACGGTGCTGAGGTCTTTCCCCAAGCCAAAACAAACAATTCATCAACGTGGGGCCATTTTCCTGTCATGGACAATCAGAGGATTTTTTCTGTCAGGTTTTGTTTCTTTTTCATACAGAGGTTCATGAGGTCCCCAGACACATTCGAGCGCACCTCACTGGTGATAAAACCTATTTTATCATTAACCCGGCTATCAACATTCCAGATTAAGCATATGTCCAGAAACATTCATAACGTCAGGGTAAATTTAGTCCGAAATCAAATACAAAACAGTCAAGGCAATCACTTCCATGTTTTCTGAATTAAACATCCTGGATGTTTAAAAAAGAAAAAAAAAAACTGCTGACAGTGAAGAAAGCAAAGTTCCCTTGGCTATGCTGTAATCACAACCAACCGGCCAGTGCAAGAATGAGGAAATTCAAGAATAAAAGGGCACCACAAACACTGCTGCACTCTCGCGCTCTCTTTACCTCATACATTATCCATGCCAAATCAAACACAATGGGGGATTGGGATTTTTTTTACCCAGTTTTTCATCAAACCACAGCAGCAACTTTTTGGCACTGTATGATAATGCCATTTTGATCCCTAAAGACAAAACTAAGACCATTAAAAACATTCCAAGCTCACACAAGTAAATAACATTTCTTGTTCTCCTAGCAGGAGCTTGCCAATGAAATCAAGACCTTTTTGGCAAAGAGATAAGCTTCTTACAAACAATATATATCCATAAGGCAAATGACCAGTCAATCAAGAAAGAATGTTTCCAATGGTTTGAAACATTTCCAAAGTTTAATTTAGAGTGACAGCGGATCTTTTTCCACGATCACATAACAGTTACTGAATGCAACTTATGGCAAAGGACCAGAACTGATGCTGGGTGCCACGCAGACTCTGAGCCAAGCTAAATGACTTTGAAATTTGCCGTTTCATCCTCTAAGCTCCTGGTGTGACCGTTGAGGAAAGCCCCAACAGTCTTTGTCACCTCAAATGACCGCTTTTCAAACCGAGACGTATAATTTGGGGCTTTGATTACGTTCCTCTACAAATAGATGTGAAAAGAACATGTGAAACGTACAAGGCCGGCTGTCATAAACAAAATTCAGACAAAAAATGATGCAACAGGCAGGTTTATTACACTAAGCTGAGAACTTCCTTATTTTCTTCCTACGAGGTCTCCAGAGTCAGACCAACCAATCATTTAAGGTTTCACATTTAGACCACAATAATGATGGAAGCTCTGCATAAGGTGAGAAAAACATGCACCATCCAGCTAACAACAAGCCTCTCTTTAATGGCTTACCTTTGCTCAGTTTCAAGGCAGGAAACAAGAGCAGCAGGATGAGACAGCATGCATGCTCTCTTTTATGCTACACGCCGTCTCGTTTCTCCTCAGACAGGTCACCGAATGCCCCTCCGCTCTTCCCTCCAAACCCCCTTTGCTTTCTCTGAGTGTCTTTCCTGCATAATGGGTATTAGGGAAGGAGAGACGCCCCAGGGGAACGCTTCTTTCACGCACACACGCCTACCTGTTTACCAAGGCACACACCTTTCATTGTCCCAAGCGGACAGACTTTATTGTGTCATTATAAACAGCAGAAAAGGGCTACGCTCCAAGTCTACACTGCATATGCTTTAGCAAAGAAAGAATAGACAGAGAAATTGGTCTGTGTAATGTTAAATAAAATCTCCTTCCCCTGGAGCATGATACAGGGTGCATTGTGCTGGAGGTGATTCATGCTTTCATCATTCAAGGTGATGCTGGGATTGTTTTTCCTCCACACACTAGAGATCTTTCTTAAACCAAGGAATTGATAGTTTCCAATGAGCTCCACAGCATATTTTCTGGCTAACCTTGCCAAAAGAGAAATAAAAAAGAATGAACGTAGGGCTGTGCGATATGGCGAATTTTTCAGTCGATATTGATAATTGTCCAAATAAATTTAAAGTTTAAAGGCAGATTATTGCTCTTGAGTGAAAGTTGTAGAAACCAGACAGCTACTCTTTATTGTCAGAACATGACAAACGCTTGCCAAACAGGTGAACATTTCACAAATCTAAGGTAGAATTTTCAAAACATAATGATAAAATATTTTTTCTACATCAAAATATGCATGAGCCAACTTAAGTAAAATGCTTTTTTTATTCTTTTTAAAATAAATATCTTAATAGAAAAAGTATTTTTTTTAGTTTATGCGTGCTTAAAGGGAGATATTGTTTCATACCATGAAAACAGGTTTGTGTTGCCTGACTTTGACAGCACTTATCGTCCGCATAGTTTGCATTGCAGGTTGCAATATTAATAATATTACATATTAAGTTTCTTAGAAATGCACATTTGACAGTAGCAGTACATTGAGTTGGGAATTAATAAAAATAGTAACATCTGTAAAAAATTGTAACAATCTAGTTTTTTTATAGGGTAAAATTTAAATATTCTGACTGTTTTATCAGTTAGGACTGGGCATAGTATCATACATTTAGATCATTATAAACCACAGATATAGCACACATATAGCACCTCACTACCATGGTAAAATGTAACTATATGGTATCAGTTATGAAAAACTGTAGTATACAAATGCTATAGTTTAATAACAAAAAAATACTGTAATTATACTATATTACTCATTTACTTAATACATGCCTACATTAATAATATAATAAAATGTGATAGGAATACTCCACATTTCAGCAACAATTACCATGGTGCACAGGTGCAGTTAATACATTATTACAGTAAATCCTTGGTAAACGACGGTGATTTATAGATTGAAAAGACTTCTAACTGAATCATTCATGGCACGATGTTTCTCGTGTTTGTCAGTGCTGTTGAAAATGTCAGCGTTGTTTCATCTGGCTTTAAACTGTTTAAATCATAGACATTTGTGTTTGCTGAATTTAAAACGCTTTCACTGGATCTCACTGTTTAGTGGTCGCATGATCGAGACCGATCAGCGAGTAAATGCATTTGCTCTCATAAGCTCACGCTGCGTTCATTTATACTATACCAATATAAATTATATTATAATTAAATATTACATTGTGTTTACATACTAAATTTAACAAAATAATTTTTTCTTGAAATGTCATAAAGGTTATACATAAATACAAAGAGTACATTTCTAAGAACTTGGCACATGTTTTAAAGTAGATTTTTCCTTCCTTTTATGTATTTATTTATTTATTTATTTGTGTGAACAATTTTAGACCCATTAGTGCAAACATAAATTCTCTGCATAGA
Organism: Megalobrama amblycephala; assembly: GCF_018812025.1. NCBI lineage: Eukaryota > Metazoa > Chordata > Actinopteri > Cypriniformes > Xenocyprididae > Megalobrama > Megalobrama amblycephala. The sequence continues at coordinate 34,896,368 of NC_063046.1, forward strand.
GCAAACAGTGTCTTACTGACTGATAAATTATCTACACAATACAGTGACATATCGAAACTAAATCCACTCCTGATTTGAAGGAGATAGGAATCAGAATCAGAAAGAACTTTATTTCAAGGTATGAGATACACTGATACGCAAGTAAACAGGGATTGAGAAGGATCATTCATGCTTCACACTGAACGAGCAACCGATTGTGTTAGCACACCAGACCCGTGGTCATTAAGCTAGCACCAGCCTCACATGAGAAGCCCAAGCTGTATCAGGTCAAACAGGGAGCACAACACAAAGACTGTGTGCAGTGAACTGTAAAAGGCCAGCCACACTCTAATCGCTGCAGCCACTGGCATGATGATGCCCTCACACATGCTAACAATCATGCCATCTCTAATTTCATTGGTGGACATCAGCTGGACAGGTGGCTAGTCAACCAGTCGTTGTCAAAACAGCGGCAGTTCAGGTCCACTGGAAAGCCCCCAAATAAACAGTCTGCCACCACCTCCGCCCCTCGCCAAAAAAGGAAGAGAAAAAAAACCCAGCCAGGGGATGTCTGTCACCTACTTGGCTGTCTACAAAGATGACGAAAATTAACAGAGACTCGGTCTATATATGCATTTAATCAAAAAATACTTTCGTTGTATAATCGTTCAAAAGAAACGTAGCTGATGGGTGCTTTGGTGGGAATAATTTCACAAAAATAAAATATCTTAAATTTACCTAAATAAATTTGTTGTTCTACATCAACATTACAGCATAAGATTGCAGCATAACAACAAAAATAATATAGTGAATATTAAAAAAAATAACAACAATGACAATAATAACTGAAAGAAAATTAGACACTTTAAGATCTCTCTTAACATGTCTAATTTCTCCCCCACTAGTGTCACGAAACAGAATAGCAAAGATTACTGTTTTCAAACAAGTTTCCCCAAACGCTCCCCCATCTGTCATTGGTTGATCAAACAGATTGTTTCAAAAATACACACCACTGAGCCAATATTGCTGTCTCAGACTGGACGGGAATCTCAAACAATGTTTTGAAAGAGCCACAATGTTTACACTTTTCAGGGAAATCAACTTAACAGCTTAAGAGCCGATCCCACCAGGAAACCATCGAAAACTACATTGATAACTTTAAAGTTTTAATAATCGTTCTAATTCTATGAGAACAGGCAAGACCACAACACAGCTACAACAACACAGGAAATCACTTTAAATTTTTTTTTAGGTGACCAGATGAAAGATGAAAACATTGACAGCTGATCAGAATCTGCCTGACTTTAAAGAGGTTGTGCATTAAATTCTAATAAACAGAAGGTAGTTATTGTTTTTGTTGTTCTTGATGTGAACCGGTCTTATAGTTGACTCTGCAAATGTAACTGGAGTAGGAGAAAATATTTTGCAGTATTACAAAAAAAGAAGACTTTCTACATAGTTCACAAATGACTCCAATAAGTTTGTTGTTTTAAAAGGAATCGTTCAGACTCACACTCAAAAGTTACTGAATCGGTCTAACGAATCGATTACTGAATCAGTCAGAAGACTATTGAATCAACATCGATTCACTTACGAACAACATCTCGGAAAGAAGCAACTTTTGTTTGTTAAACTTATGAACAAGTTGCTGATGTCGAAGCATAGTTTATATCTACAAAAAAAATGTAATATTTTAATTAAAATATATATTAAATATTTTTAGTAAAATATTAATGTTTTTAATAAGAAATCTACTGAAGGGTTGAAGGATGTCCCCGCTACAGAAACACTGTCTGCCATAATCACACATTGTTCACCGATGCCCAAGAGTGGCACGAGCGAAACTGCCGTGCGAGAGATACATTCGCAAAAGGGTCCTATTCCTAAACGTTTCCATGCTTCTTTTTCCAGTCGGGGAGCTTCAATGTCCTTAGTTGCACTTGCCATTAAATAATCATTCGTCTGCACCGAGTGAGCGACAGCAGAGCCAGCGGCTCTGTTTAGTAAACAACATTTCACAATCGAGCACATTTCCCTGCAGACAATCAATAAAACACATCTGACCACCGACAGAGCAACAAAAGCACACATTCAGAGGGGAGGTGTTTTCCACTCCAATCCCAAACGAAACAAAGCCACTGTACTGCATTACTATAACCATAGCTACAATGTGCCTCTACACCATGTGTACTGGGGACATTCCGTTAATGGGGATTTCCTTACACAGAGATGTACAAAAAAATTCCAGCTATATTTCGGGATGTTGTGTGTTTAGAGAGGCTATACAAAACGGTCTGGCTGGCTCTCCATGCAGACGCACCGCGATGGGCTCAATGCAACAACCCCACAACACACGCGCACTACACTCAAAATATAAAAACACACACTTTACGTGCTCTTATAAAGAGGCTGAGCGCTAGAATTCACAGTATAAAATCAGCAAACGTCCATAATGGAAAAGAAAGCCACCATCTCTTCATTAAACCCGTTAATTTAAGAGAAAGTGTGTAAGAACAGCTGAACTCCTGCAGCAGTCCTGAATCTCAGACTTACCCTGTCACAACAGGCGCCATCTTCCACAAACTCTCACCAAAACTCCAAGACTCGCGAGATCCTCTCTCCCAGACCCTACCAGCCGCCGAGACAACAGAAGCAGACTGGAGACTGAAGGAGCGAGGGAGAGAGAGAAAGGGGGCGGGTGACGAGGACAGAGGAAGGGGGGCAGGGTGAGTGAAAGAAAAGGGCAGACACCACAACAACAGGCGTGGGAAACTCTTCTGATCTCGCGAGAGGTGGAAAACTCTCATCATACAGCTGAGTGAGTGAGGATCGTGTCATCGCGAGATTGGTGTGAAGCGCCGCGGATGGATGTTTTACAGTGCAGAAACACTGTTTACTCGCTCATAAATAACCTCTTCGGACGGAATTGGCAAGATATTTTGACGTGAAAGTTTGAGATTTCCCAGGCTCGGGGTCTGATAAGGTTTGCTCAGTTGTTTGGTTATGGAGCTTATTATCAAACCATTAAAATGACTATAGTGTGTAGAAATACAGTCACATAATATTTATTCTAAAAAGGGGGGTTTCAATCTTTTAGACCCCCAAATATGATCACCCTGGTGCGAGCCGAGGGCCCCCCATCCTAAAATTTATAAGGCATCTATATATTTTTATAAAGTCCAAATTTATAGGCAACATATGTGTAAATATTTTGAAAGTTTTACTGTTACATTATTAATGTTTTCTACAGTGCATTCATATAGGCAAGTCAATATTCTGATCACATTTTTTCCAAAGCATATTTTACCAATTCCAAACAACATCAATCTTAATAACTACTACTATTTTTGCATATAATCCTTTATAAGTGATATATGAATGTTACAAGGGCTGGAAGTGAAAAACACCTTCGACTCTGACCGATTTTTTTAAGGCTTTATAGATAGGTTGAGAGTGACTCTTGAGGGACCAGCACCACTTCCACTACCACTGTTTAAATAATTTATCTTCCAGAATCTGGCAGTAAGTTTTGGGAGTTCATTTTAAGTCCATCTCCTACTCTGAAAGGTCCGTATTGCTCATTGTAGTAGCAGATCACACTGGTGACTCCCGCTGTTGACTGATTTGAACTGGTGCTGCTAGTACCTCAAGAGTCTATCTCAACCTGTTTATAAAACTTTTTAAAAAGTCAGCCTTCATCTATTTCATGACACCTCAGCTTGTAATTCTTATGGGATCATGTTTCAGGATTCCTTGCCTTAGCAAAGTCTCTGAGAACCTGACACCTTGTACTTCTGGAGACTCCAGGTGGTTTGCAGTTCTGGAAAATGGTGGCAATGGAGACAAAGTATTAAGGTGAAGGATTAAGTCTGAAGCCACCACTTTTGCGATTAACATGCATCTTTTCTTCTCAACCTGCTTTTTTCTGACCCTGTTGACCAAATGAGCATTTCGCTGTCCAATGGTCACGCCATAATTTTAAAATTTCTATAGCATTGCATTCTTCTCACTGGCATTTCATAAATTGACTTTTCAGTGTGAGTTAATTCTCTTTTCTAGCCAATTTTCTGAATTTAAGGTGTCTTTTACTTTAATCAACAATTACATATGGCCTATACACAATCTTAATAGTAATTATTAAGATTGGTGTGGTTTTAAATTGGTAAAATGTGCTTGAAAATATATATATGATATTTTTTAGATAAACAGACATCTAAATTTTAATGTAGCAAACAGAAACACTATTCATTCAACAGGTGATGTTAATGCACGTCCTGATTTTGCAGTAAGATGCATTAATGGGTCAACATATTTTGTTGATCCAGGAAAATTTCTTGTCCGAAAATTTTGTCCTAAACATGCCCCTATACCCCTAAACCTAACTCTATACATACAGTGCACAGCATAAATGAGTACACCCCCTCTGAAACTTCTAAAAGTCAGCAATTATTCAGTTACTTAGAAGACATGTTAGGGTTCTTTAGAGATATAATGTTCCAGCAAGTCTGCTTAATCAATTACCAAAGAAGCATCTCAAAATTATTCAGGAAAATAAGATTTTCTTATCAAGGTGATAAACTGTTGTGTAGAAAAAATGAGTACACCCTCCTAAAAGTTACTAAATAAAATGAAATAAAAATTTTCAAACAGGTAAGTATGTTGAACCAAAACATTTAAAGAGAAGTAATTTCTTGACCATTAAAAGTGTTATATAGCCCACTGAATCATTCTCAGACTTAATGCTGACAACAATGGGAGAGAACTGTCAGGAGACTTATTTCTTAGGATTACCAAATCATTGTTTTAAGTGTGAAAATATAGCAAATGTAACACAGAAATTCAACAACAATGGATTTGTGACAAGGCCCCTAAAATAATCAGGCCTTCATTTTAAGCTTTCATTTAGTGGTGAGGGATTTTTTTGCGAGACAAAGAGCAAGAGAAATACCAAGCGAGTGTCTCAGAGCCAGCAAAAGCTATGAAAAGAGTGAGAGTAAGATGCAGCTTGCAGAAATTACATACATGGTTGTTGTTCTCACTGGAACTACCTACTGTAGCCAAAGCACAATAAAGTCAGTTAGCCATTTCCAAAGCCCATATTTACAAAATATAGATTCTGGGAATCCATACTCTGGTCTCATGAGACCAAATCAATCATTTTGAATCTAACAGCATCCAAAATGTTATGGTGTTGTTAGAGGAGGAGTACAGTGAGAAGTGCCTGGTTCCCACAGTAAAGTTCATCGGTAGTACAGCTCTTATATAGGGATGTATGAGTGCTGAAGGTGTGAGGGAGTTGTGCTTTATCAATGCTGTCATGAATTCCCACACCACTGTGTAATTTAATACACAAACTTGAAACAGAAGATGTTACCCTTTCCTCGTTCCCTGCATTGTTGGGCATTTTTCAACATGACAATGAGGATATGCATTCTCCCAAGCTGAAAAACCTTCTGTGGACATGTATTGCACTCAATCTTAACACTCTTGAGCACCTGTGGGGGATTCTGTAGAGACGAGCTGAGCAACACTCCCCATTAAAGATCAGGGCATTTAAGGAGCTCATCATCCAGGAGTTAAACAGGACAGATGTGACAATTTGTCAACTTGTACACTCAGTGCCAAGAAGGGTCAGAGCAGTATATTCAAAATGATGGAGGGCATACTAAGTACTAGAATATTATACATTTGCTGAATTAAATCTAGGGTGTACTCATTTCTACAATCCTTAATTTAAACAAAATTGGCTAATTTACTTATTTTATGGCTATTAATGACACATGTTTCTTAGATTTTATTATGTATATGTTTAATACATTTTAGTTTTGCCATCTTTCCATGAATTGTAGTGATCATAAAGAAAATACATCTTTTGTATTTGTTTAGAAGGGGTGTACTCATTTATGCTGTGCACTGTAAGTTATCCCTAAAATCAGAGGGAAATGATATATGAATAACACTGATGTAGAAGTACCAAACCCTGGTTGTAAGCCTAAACTTTACATAAACTGTAAACTTGTCCCTCATATCCGATTGGTTGATTGGTATGTTGTTTCTGGATCAACAAAGATGTTGATCCAGGAACATGTTGTACTTGGTGAAATCACATTCTTCTATGTTAATACAGTGCCTGTGTGTACAAGAAGAATGTTTAAGATAAGCCTGTATTAGTTAAATAGTGCGATTAAAAAAGGGGGTGTATTTTGATAAACATGACACAAAATAACATGAAGACTACATGAAATATGAGCTTTTACTGTTATAAAAACATTGATTTGTGCGCATTAGTGGAACTGAAGGTGTCAGAATAAACACGAAACGCATCAATGTTGTCATTTGTATGGAAATATATGGGTTTTCGAAAACACATAAGCATGAAGGTCTAACCCCAAACCTAACCGTCACTGGAGCGCAAGATTGTATGCAAACGTATATATACGAAATTACGAATTCATACAAATTAGTCACCAATTTGCCCAAACTATTCCTTTAAAATACTGTTTGTCAAACATCCCATCACCTTTCTTCATAATCCTGCTGAAGGAGCTAGATTCTGAATTCACTTTATGACCCGATTATTTCATGATCTCAAAACACACTTGACAGTTCATCTGACGCCTTTTGTGCTGCTTGGCTGTGAGACGCGTGAACTGTTCAGGAATATTAAATAGCAGTCTGACTCAGATTCAGGAATCTCACACCTGACCTCAAATTGACTTTAACCCAGAGTTTTCCAATCTTTCAGATGTATTATTGATTTTTATTTGTCCTTCATAATCTGTCTGACAAGACAGCGAGCAAGAGTGGAGGAGGACTGAGAGGAAAATGAGCATAATAAAGAAAGAAAATGTGAGAAGCAAGATAATGGAAAAGAACAACACAAGTACTAGGATGGATAGGTCACAGCAGAGAAAAAGAGATTGGGGATTTAAAAAAAAAAAAAAAAGTTACACACAATCTGGCGCTGAGCCTTCAGCCAAAGGATTCGAGGGAGGAAGCCTCGTGCACCAAAGCCATTTTTCCATTCCTTTCCCCGTCTTTTTTTACGATCTGAGAAAGTAACCTCCAGTTACTCTTAGAGTTTTATAAAAACTGTAAAGTTTCCGAAATCTTTTACAGATGAAACCAGTAAATGACTGCAGAAGTGCAAGTGTTTGAGGGCCTCACAACCATTGTAACAAAAGCCTCAAGATATGTGAAATTATGATAGGGAGTGAGTGTTTCCAAGTTTAACTATTGGTTTTAAACTTTGACTCTAAAGTGTTATAAAACTAATAACATGTTTTATGGATACACACAAATATGATTTAACGTTTCCTTTAGGAATCCCCATAACTCTTTCCTCTTCCTGTACACACCGTAGGCTGTCCAGCCTTGCCTGAGAGTTTGTTGGAAAAGTGTTTGAGACTTTGCCAAAGTTTGCCCTAAGTAACAACTATTATTTTTATTGCTATTAAAACATCATTCATTTTAATGTGTTTGCGTAGCGCAACAGTATCACCATCTCTTTTTATTCTTTCTCAATCCATATGGTGTTGATTCATAACTTCACTCCTTCTTATTTTTCTACCTTCTCTACTTTTTCTTCCTCCCTCTCCAATTTTGTTCTCTCATCTGTCTTGCAGGTCCCAAGTGATTATTTTCAATGAAAGAGACCCATCTCAGGAGCTCAATGAAGCAGACAGCATGTGCCGCCAATTCAAGCACTCACGACTAAACCACAAGTGTGCCGCCCGTAAATCCAGTGTTGATGACTGCCTGTGTATTTTGCCAAGAGAAAGACTGGTCTCCAAAGGCAAGTCCCACTCCAGCCCCCAACCAGATGATACCTAGAACCACAGACCTGTATAGCGTGTGGATTAAGGCCTAGGCCTTACAGATTTTCAATATTCAATTAGTGCATATTCATCATAGTGGAAACAGCCCTCTGAACAGTCACTGAGGAAGGGGAAACTTGATAGGAGAGATAAATTCAGCTTTCTCAATGTGGTTAATGTGGAGAGTCACATTCTTAATGCAGAGAGGAATATCATTTGCACACCAAAGTTATATTTTGCTTTCTTTTTGGGGATTATTGGAATTGTGGTGGTATCTGATGGACCCACTTCTCCAAACACACATGTTGGGTTTCCATGTTTTATGGGGACTTTCCATAGACATAATGATTTTTATTCTGTACAAACTGTATATTCTATCTCCTAACCCTACCCGTACTCTTAAACGCAACCCTCACAGAAAACGTTCTGTTTTCAAAAAAAACATCATTTAGTATGATTCATAAGCTGTTTTCCTCACAAAAAACCATCCCCACAAGCTCAAAAATTGTGGCACATTTGATCCCCTTAACGAAGGGTTTACCAGGATCACACACACCATGAAGAAAACCGGCAGCATTTCAAAAGTGAGGGTGCTTTGGGTAATCTGATAATATTTCTGTAGCTGATAATGAATGCCAACGGGCATCACAAGACACCACTGACATTTTGCTGGGCTGGACTGACCTGTAGTTCAAGCAGTCAGCTGTATGAATGTGTTCGCCTCGGGGGGCACAAACACACATGCATACACCACAAAACACTGGGGAAAAAGCCACAAGAAATAGGCAGTTTGAATAATGGAGAATCATCTTCAAAAGACCCAGGCGTCACTGGCTTCACAGACAACCATGGCCCAAATCAGTACTTCGCTCTCTAAAGTGAGAGCTGAATGGAAAATTCATTGTAGTAGGTCCGAGAACAGCTTAAAAACAGTTTAGTGAGTCTCGAGTGAAATTAAAAGATGAGTTTAAGGCTCTGGGCTTTGAATGTTGTCCCCAAATGCACATCCATGAAGGTAAATTTAGAATATTACCTCTTTTAGTGAGAGTACATAAGCTAAGATGAGAATTTCACTCACGCACAAATCATTATCCTATTTCATAGGTGCTTGACATCACAAATTATTAAGCCGACAAGTATTAATGCCTATAATTACAAGTGCCTGGTTTTCTGCTTTTAGTTACAGAGGGTAAAAGGCAATGGATATATTTTACTGTGTGAGTACTGAAATACAGTTGATTAAAGTTAATGACTGAATGCGCTATCTCAGTGAGTTCAGCTTTAGCCTTGAGCTGTTATCAGTGATGAACAAACCTGAGAAATCCAGCATGAGATACTCCTCAAAATAATGTCCAGAAGAGCAGAGACACAAGGCCAGTGTGTAGCTCCACAGGAACCTTATTTTTATCAAAAAGAAAGAAAGAAAAAAAGGAATCTGTAATCACACAAGATTACAATCAAGCAAACAAAATGTGAACACTTAGCTGGGCTTTTTATTAACACTGTCAAAAATATCCTGTTAAATTTTCTGTAAAAAACAAACAAACAGCAACTGTGGTTTCCAGACATTCACTATGAAAAAATATGGTGACAATGTTGCATGTATGACAGGTATGGCATATTAGTAACTGTATGTTTTGCAAACTTGTTATAACCATATATTTCATTAAGTGATATAATGTGTGATAACCACCATAATGCAGGTAATAAAATAGAAAACCATGTGATGAGTTCATCATAAGTGACCTGTCCATAAAACATGACCAATACTTGCATATAGTCGAGTCATGCACACAAAGACAAAACACCATCATGGTATCATGGACATTAAAATAATGCAATAAACATTAAATAAAATGTGACTAATAACAAAAGGACAAAACTAATTAAACAGAATATAATCATATGCAGATTTGGAGTTACTCGAGTTACGTAATCAGATTACTTTTCCCAAGTAACTAGTAAAGTAACACTTTACTTTTATATTTATAACAAAATATCTATTACTTTTCCAAATACGTAACACAAGTTACTTTGTTTTCCCATTTATTAACTGACACCTCTCCTGTCCCCATGTTGAAAGAAATCAGGAGAAAGTGCAGAGGCGTTGTGTGCGCTATTTAAAAATGATGGTTATTCTAGGCTAGTTCTAGACCAAATGTGAGCATACATTTACTCATTTACTTCTCCTGCGTCCCATTCTTCTGCGATCCAGAATAGCAGCACTGCTGAAAGGCTTGTTTGTTTGAGCTGAGCCCTCTACTGTACAGGCGTGAATTTGCATTTCCTTCAGCCTGAGGCTTATTCATTTCACTGTTGGTGTGAAAGGGCCTTAACATTTGCGAAAAATAGACCTTTGTTGTTATAAAAACAAATGAGAAAGATGAGATGAGAAAAAGTAATGCAAAAATAATGTAACATTACTTACTGTACCATAAAAAGTAACTAATGCAATTAGTTACTTTTTTGGGGAGTAACGCAATATTGTATTGCATTACCTTTAAAAGTAACTTTCCCCAACACTGATCATGTGATGTGTCATGCAGGGAATGTCCTTTTACAGTTTTTTTTTCTGTAAATTATATAGATTTTACTTGTAAAAACCATACATTTGACAGTACTTTAGTAAAATTACATATAATGCCGTGTTAAACCATTCACAATTTTTCACTGTATATGGCAAGGTAACTTACAGTTTAACCAATTAGGTTTTTATTGTAGCATTTATACAGTTTTTTCTTTAAAAATAACAAACTGTTTTTACAGTGCTTGGATATGGTTAGCCAATGTTGAGTAAGACAAGAACTGAAAACTGGCTACCCTAAAAATCTCATGGCATTTTAGTCATCATCATCTGTAATGTGCTTGGATTGGTTCTTCTTTCTATGGTGGATTAATCTGTTCTGGTCTTGTCCTTAACTTTAAATGATCTGTAACACTTTCCACGGATGAGGAAGCCAGTAGCTTTTATAAAAGGACCTTGCCGTCATGTTATTGCGGCCATGAAGATTTGATGATCTGAATAGAACTTCATTAACAGCAAATTCTGACATTCAAGAATATTATCCAAACAGATGCATGCTCTTTAGGAAATCCCAGTCCTTCTCTGCCTTGCTGGAAATGTAAAAAGGACCAATGCTGTTCAGATATCTATCATTGTGCAGTCTATGATTTTGACTAGCTGACATTGAGATTCATTATTTCAAAATCATGAAGGAACTAAATCCAAACATGTGGCGACTTGTACATTGATGTTCACTTTGGGTAACGTCATGCTCTAGAAAATACAAGCATGTGCAGGAATAATACTGTCTAACGTTTAGATGTTTTCAATCTCATTTATTTATTTCTGAAAACCACTGTGAATGGAATTGTGTTTGTCATCAGGATGCGGTTGGAACATCAGGGCTTAATATGCAGTATTGTGGTCAATGCAGCCCAAATCTGTGTATTTGCATGGTTACTGTGTCAGTTAGATGAAAAATGTAAGCCATAGAGTCAAACGATGTATCAGAACTGGCCAGTTTTTACATCTTGAGATGCAGTGTCTCAGCATGTCTTGTTAAGGCCTGCACAGACATCTTGAATCTCTGTCTGCTTCGGTGCGAACATATAACTGTGCACTGCAAGCTGGATTCTGTCGTGTTCCAGTAATTAAAACAGGCTCACACAGGCCTCTTGTCATCTGTTTAACTGTGCAACAAGGCCAGTGTCATATCAAGCTGTGAAGCACACTAATGCCTTTAACAGCACACTGACAGCATAATCAAATGGAGATGAAACCCAGCATTTATGATAGTTCATTAAAAATAAGTACTCCATTATTATCACCCTCATAAAGGCCCATCTTTCTTTCTTAAAATGGAAAACATATGTTAAAAACTTGAGTTAAGTTAAAAAAAAAAAAAAAATCTGTAATTGAATTCAAAGGCTGGTCTGTAATCCTAAAAACGGAGTAAATTTAAACAATGCAATCTACAAGCCTAACGTAATACACAACTGAAGTTTTGCTTTTTATTTAGCGAAGGTGCATTAAATAGATCAAATGTGACAGTAAAGACCTTTATATTGTTACAGATTACTTCTATATTTCATATAAATGCTGTGCTTTTGGCCTTTCTATTCATCAAAGAATCCTGCATATATTTTAACATTTTTAATATTAAAAATATTAATATTGTAATATTTTTAAATAAATTAAAATGACTGTTTTTGCTGTATTTGTGATCAGATAGATAGATTAGAAAAATCTTACACAAAATCTTAGATGGCTTCAAAGCTAATGAACCACTATAATAAGCCACGAAACATCCATTTTTCAATGACCAGTGCACATAAAAATGTGTTGATCATTGTTACGCAGCTGTTCAGAAATGATAAAAAGGATCCAAATGAAAAGAAAAAAAAAATCAGAGCACACATAACATTCACAAAGAACAACACCAAACCAAGACCATCCACTAGGGACTAAATACACAAGGTAACAAGGCAAACAAGGGACAGGTGCAAGTGGTTAGTTACTAAGGAAACTAATGAGGGTAACTACAGAAACTAACAATGTAGGCAATAAAGCAGGAACCAAACACAAGAAGACAAAATACAGGAACAATGAGAAACAACAAAACCAGAACCACAAAACCAAGGCAACATGTAACAATCATAAAGAACCTATAATATTTTTGTTTGTTTGTTTTGCTACATTTTAAAATTTCTTGCAGGTTTCTGTCTTCATTGTTTTAGGGAAGTAGAGAGTTAGCATGAAATTGTTGACAGCAGCAGAATTTCCTCATATATGAGGTGGGGAACGAGACAAGCCGAGAAGACTTGTCAAAACCTTGACCCAGATCTCCCTCCTTGAAACGCATATTAAACCGACATCTCAGTTATAGCAAGACCTACATTCAATTTACCACATTCTGTTACAATTTGCTTGTCTTCCACACTTGACATGCCATGCATTTGCATGTGCCACATATTGCTCTGTTTTTCTCCCAGAAGTCCACACACACACACACACACACGGCACATACTGTGAAGACCTTGACCCTGCTGTTGGACAGGAAGAGCTGTAGTGATTATGATCACTGCCCCTGTCTATGAGCTTTCTGGCTGAAGCTCTGCTGATCCTAAAAGAGGCCCCAGAAATTTCCCTTTTCACTGAGAGATGGAGAGGAAGAAGGGGAGAAAGAAAAGAGGAACAGTCAACAGAAATGAGAGGTGAAAGGAAAAGTATATATATATATATATATATATATATATATATATATATATATATATTTTTTTTTTTTTTTTTTAAGTAAGAAAAGAAATACAGTGGAAGTAGATAAAAAAGTTATCGTTTCAGAGAGCAGTAATCTCCAAGCAAAACTATTAACTAACTGTAAGTAATTATTTTGTTTTGTTTGTTAATAATATTCCAAATTGAACTGAGCTGGTTGATGATATCCCTGTTTTCTCCAGAGCTGCTTTAATACTGTAGATCAGTTGAACTCATTCCATAAATTATGAGCTTTACACAGTTATTGAACTGAACTCAATCAACACTGAACTAATTTCAGTTGAATTAGTGCTTTAGAGCTGCAGTGCTTTACAACAAAATTGATGTCTTGTTTGCATCATCGAATCATTATTTTCCTGTTTATCACTGTAAAACTACTTTGAAACAATCTGTATTGTATAAAGCGCTATATAAATAAAGGTTACTTGAATTAACCTTACTTTTTTACTCTTTTCAGAGAGAAATCTTCACAAAACAAAATTATTAACTAATCGTAACTACTTGTTTTTTGTTTTGTTTTGTTTTGTTTGTTAATATGTTTATTCCACTATTGTTACTTTACTTATTTAGTTTAAAAATGTATAAAAATGTCGCCAGAGATAAATAATTTCCAAATAAAATTAAATTGTATGTTCCATTATTGTTATTTTACTTTTTAAGTGAAAGAAACTCAAAAGAACAGAGAGATATCTTTATGCACATTTTTCATTTTTTATTTAATTTTTTTATTTAATTTTATTATTTTTGTTTTTTATTTTATTTTTGGTTTACTCTGTTTTATTTCATTTGTTTATGCTACTTTACTTTTTTTTTTTTTTTTTTTTTTTTTTTTTTTACCTATTTGACACTTGCATTTGCAATCCAAACGTGCAGGTTTGGTCTTGCCAATAAAGTAAATTGAAATTGAGAGAGAGAGAGAGAGAGGACATGAACAGAGGTGGGGCGAGAGGGGGAACGTTTTCTCAGACAATGTGACATGGCACACGTTATTAATTCTGGCTGAGTGGACAGCCTGCCCCGCCATCTGCTTAGGTCACCCCCACTCGCTAGGGTCGGCGTCTCAACCCTCATCCCCACAACCCCCCCAACAGACAACGGACCATCTCTGCACACAATACTCCCAACCTGCTCAAAAGGAAGAAGGGATCGAGGGAGGGAGGAGGCTGCCGGGTCGCGAAGAACAATGGCCTGTCAGGTGAATGACCGTCACAAGTTAATATACATTACAAAAGGCCATCCAGCCGTCTTTGCATTTGAGCTTGGCGTTGCTGGCCCTGCTGTTATATTCCGAGGCACCTCCTCCCTCTCTTTCAAGCTCGCGCGCACACGCTTCTCTTCGCGTGGCAAGGCGAGTGTGTGGGCGGGGAGGGATGTCAAGGGGAAGGGTGTGTATATGTATGCGTGTGTGTGCAAATACAGCTCTCCACATTCATGACATCATCTGTTGTTCTCTCTCTTTCTTAATCACAATGATTTATGATACTGTTTGGGTGTCTATCTCAACCACATTTGAGGTTAATTAGGACTCTACTCTAAATTTTCATGACCCACCCATGTAGGTCAGACTGTCCTTACTAGCTTTTGGCTTGTCACTTCGGGTTGAGAAATTTCAAGGACGCACAGGATAAGCTTTATTTATTGAGAACCTGCATGACAACATATGCCTCACAGGACTGATCCGCATCTAAGCACACACATGCATCCGCATACAAATCAACAATGTTGATGCAGCATTCACCCCTGATGATTTAATGCTTCATTTTCTATATCACAAGACAGTCACTATCCACTGTTGAGGTCTGGAAGGTTTTGGCAAAAACCTTAGTTGTGGGCTTGTTTACAAACCACTTATTTGCTTATTTGATGGAGCGCGTTGATGGGACAGAGAATAATCTCGCTCTAAATCTCTTAATCTTCTCAGCGGCCACGTCTGGGAAGGCAAAACAAACAAAATGGCCAAATCATCCCGACTCGGGTGTTTCTACCAAATTCGGTCTCCCCCATCCAGACACTGTTATTTTCTCCAGAAACATTTGCTTGTGAACCTTTTGTCTTGATTTGATGTCTTGATCCATTATTGAGATGAATTGTTCACTGATCAGTGCGATGATAATGAATTCTGGGATTTGTTTCAGATATAAAATATATGAGGACAATGACTCACTATGACATTAGTGAAAAAAATCATGTTTGGAATGATTAACATTATATTTATTTTCTTGGCAGATGTTCCTGCCTTAAAGGGACTTTTCAGCTGAACTCTCCAAATGTGCTAGGCCAAGATATGGTTCTGAAATATTGAGCTTGTCATGTGCTCTTGTTTGTGTTAACATGCTTTCATTTGACGTGTGTTTCAACGTCTCTGTCCAGTTTTAAGGTATCAGAAGTGATGGTACATATGTGTGTGTGTGTGTGTGTGTCTGTGTGTGTGTGTGTGTGTGTGTGTGTGTGTGTGTGTGTGTGTGTGTGTGTGTGTGTGTGTGTGTGTGTTGCAGCAACATGGGACTGTATAGCCTGTGTTTTTGAGAACAGATAGCAGGTTGAAAGGTCATAGAGCAAAAGGTCAAAGACAGCTGGTGGCACAAACAACAGCCGGTAAATCAGCTGAGCAACGAGAGAAAAAAAAGACAGAAAGAGAGATAATCTTCATAACCTTGAAAATTTATTTGAACTTTACTGAATTATCAAAGAAATGAGGAGAAAGGAGAAAAATAAGTAAAACATCACACAGAGCTTGGTTGTCTAATATAATGATTGCCAACAGAAAAATAAATACTAGATTAAAATAAATAATTATTAAACAGTAATAGTTAATATAATTTTTCCAGTTCCTTTTTAAGAAAAAAAATTATAAATAATGTGTGTAATATGTGCAAGTTATATACACCCATTCAATAGTTTGGGCTCTGTAAGAATTTTTGGTAACACTTTATGATACAGTAATATAGTATACAATAATAAAGTTCTTACAAATAATTTGCAAACTGTTAGTTTATAGTTAATTCATAGTTAATATATTTGTCACGGGTAGGTGGCTGTAATAAGGTGCATGGCGAAGGAGCTGTGCTCAGATGGACTGTGCTCAGATGCTGGAGATGACACTGGAATGTGCTGAGGGGCTGGAGCCAACACTGGGCTAGACTCAGTGACCAACACTGGACTGGGCTCAGGGGCTGGAGCCGACACTGGGCTAGGCTCAGTGACTAACACTGGACTGGGCTCAGGGGCTGGAGCCAACACTGGACTGGGATCAGGGACTGGAGCCGACACAGGGCTAGGCTCAGTGGCCAACACTGGACTGGGCTCAGGGGCTGGAGATGACACTGGACTGGGCTCAAGGGCTGGAGCCAACACTGGACTTGGCTCAAGGGCTGGAGATGACACTGGACTGGGCTCAGGGACTGGAGCCGACACTGGGCTAGGCTCAAGGACTGGAGACGACACCGGACTGGGCTCAGGGGCTGGAGATGACACTGGACTGGGCTCAAGGGCTGGAGCCAACACTGGACTTGGCTCAAGGGCTGGAGACGACACTGGACTGGGCTCAGGGACTGGAGCCGACACTGGGCTAGGCTCAGTGGCCAACACTGGACTGGGCTCAGGGGCTGGAGACAACATTGGACTGGGCTCAGGGGCTGGAGCCGACACTGGACTGGGCTCAAGGGCTGGAGACAACATTGGACTGGGCTCATGGGCTGGAGACAACATTGGACTGGGCTCAGGGGCTGGAGCCGACACTGGACTGGGCTCAAGGGCTGGAGACAACATTGGATTGGACAAAATTAGGAACCACTCATGGTCAGCACCCACTCCACAAAGTCTGCAAAGGTCCCCGGTCACCGTGATTTTGCCAAGTAAGACATGTTCCTGGATCAACATCTTTGTTGATCCTGGAACAATATTCCAATCAACCAATCAGATTTGAGGGACAAGTTTACCGTTTATGTCAAGTTTAGGCTTGCAACCAGGGTTAGGTGCTTCTACATCAATATTATTCACCTATCTTTCCCCTCTGATTTTAGGGATAAGTTATGGGTAGGATTAGGTTTAGGGGTAGGAATAGGGTTAAAATATGTTGATCCAGGAACATGTCTGTCTTGGCAAAATCACGGTGAACAAAGGTCCCCTGAGGATCACTGACGGGCAGGCATGCCCTCTTCTGCTCATTAAGGCTGGCGTAGAAAAATACTTTTAATGAGTGGTCGGGAAACGAAGTCTGGCACACTAATTATAAAAAAATCTCTTGTGTGGTCCTCGAGGGTTCTTCCTTGCTGTTCCAAGCAGAGCATATGTACCGCTGGTAAATCCATTTCCTTTCCTCTTTGTCTTTAAGGGTTCGGCATTCTGTCATGGTTACATGGCCGTAATGAAGTGCACGACGAAGGAGATACTCAAGCAGTATTTTAATTTAATACTCAACACACCAAACAGGAGAAAATCTAGGAGAAGGTATACACGGACAAATAATGCAGGACCAGGAACTACTGTAACTGGAACAGAGGGCTTAAATACAAAGAGCAAACAAAGGGAGAAAGTATCTGAGAACCTAGGCTAGACTTTATAATATGTGACCCTGGACCACAAAACCAATCATAAGGGTAAATTGTTTGAAAATGAAAGCTGAATAAATATACTTTCCATTAATGTATGGTTTCTTAGGAAGGACAATATTTGGCCAACATACAACTATTTGAAAATCTGGAATCTGAGGGTGCAAAAAAAAAAAAAAAAAAAATATTGAGAAAAGCGCCTTTAAAGTTGTTCAAATGAAGTCCTTAGCAATGCATATCCACTCACAAAAATAACTTTTTGATATATTTATGGTAGGAAATTTACAAAATAGATTTTTGGCTTAAAAGAAAAAAAATCGATCATTTTGACCCATACAATGTATTGCTGGCTATTGCTACAAATATACCTGTGCGACTTATGACTGGTTTTGTGGTCCAGGGTCACATATCATGTCTGTTGCATGCATGTTGTGTAGAGTTTCAAAAGCTTAGTCCTTTTGTTCATTAACCCTGACAATACAGTGACTGTAAAGAGTAGACTATTCAATATGACCTTAGCTTGTGTGTGTTTTAAGCAACATAGCATAAAAAGAATGTCAGATACAAAAAATCTACACTGCTCAAAAAAAAGGGTACACTTAAATCACACACTGTATCTCAATGAATGAAATATTCAATTTTAAAATCTTTATTTATATACATTCTGTAATTTGTTAATCGCAAAATTGTGACAAGTCAATTGAAACCAAAATCATCAACACATTTTTGAAAATCAATGAAAAAAAACTGAAGTTGCAGGCTGATGCAACATGGATTAAGTTCATCACAGCAACTCATAATTTAAGTCAGTAGTGTGTAGGGCTGCACGATGTATCAAATTTCTAATCGTGAATACAATTACAGATACCACAATTATGTAATTGTTCAAAAGTGCAATTACAAAACACAAAACAACAACAACAAAAGTCCACTTACAGAACATTTTGTGTGCTTAAGATGTGTGTTTTTTCTTTCAACAGTTTATTGTTTTAATTTTAGTTTTGGTATAACATTATAATACCATATATTTTTACTTTTTTATTTAAAAAAGAAACCAGACCAATGACATAATTCAGTGTAAACTGTGATAATCATAATTAATAGTTACAATTACGTTTTCAAGGGAATAATCAACAATTATTTTTGTCATAACCGTAGAGCCCTAGTAGTGTGTATGAGACTGATAAAACATTAAACCAAATAAATTCATGATTATAATCATATACGTGTTGTCTACTTTCCTCAAGCAGCTTCTGGTATTTTCCATAAACGTGTCTATTTATTATCGCAATGATTAGCATAAGTAGACTTTAGCATCAAATATAAGTATATAAGTACATTTCTGGCTCATACGGTGATCAGAATCCCCATCGGATCACAAGAAAGTTATTTCAAACACTCACTGGTGTCTGAAAATGAGCTAAAAAAAAGTTAGTTGAATGTTAACTGAAAATTTTTTAAAATGTCTTAAATGTTGAAGTTAGCTGATAGCCTGATATAATAACATGGGAAATGAGCTGCAGTGTTGACCATCTCCTATTCATGACCACTCCTCAAGCCCCAGTTGGCCCGCTTTGGACCAAGGTATTCGACGGGACAAAAAACCCTGCCGTTGGCCTCGAGGAAACCCCGATGAGGACCGAGCAAGCCCCGGAACTGATTGTGGAAACGCGATTGGCCCTGGCACGCACTAGCACACTAGCCTTTGGCCCGACAGTTGAAATGCAGCTAATGTCTCCATCACAGTCTCCTCTATATTGACACAGAGCTGTGCACTTTAAGGAGGCTTTTTTGTATTACAGCCACAACGTAGGAGTGGACTAGCTTGCCTGTGGAAGTGTTGACCACAATGGTCTCCAATCGCTTGGGTCCATCCAACCCCAGACTGAGATGGCATATTTGTTGCCACCTCAAATGCTTGTCCCCTACAGTGTCCTCCTTGGTACACTGCTCTTTTGAGGTTCTACACCAGTACATCCTTAAATGAGGGGATTTGTTCCATTCCTCTTCCTTTCTTTGTGAACAATGAATGACAAGCTTGATCAATGTTGAGTTGGCTTCTGGTGTGATCATAGAAGAGAGTTGTGAAGTGGTTCATAATGGAAATGGAAGGCATAGAACACAGGAAGGACCTTGGATTTGTCAGGAACCAGAGACTTGGCAGTCTATGGGCAGGTATGTATCTAAAGTTCTTGCGAGTCCCAAATGCCACCCACATCTCCTCAATGTCTAGCTCTGACACGTGTAATGGCTAGGACTACAACATCTGTGTCCACAGTGCACAGGGTGATCTTTTTAAATCCTTTTCTTGCAGATTCTGCCAAAAAGTTTAGCATTCTTGTATCTGCCTCTTCTTGTATGCAAGAGGCAATCTGATTTGATTCTTGTGCAGGCCAGTGTGCCATAACAGAAACTGAGGACTTTCTTGGGTAACACTTTATTAGTAAGTACATGTAGTTTCTCAATATTACTCAGTACTGAAAAATCTATAAGCAGTGTAACAAAGACACCTTAAAATAAAGTCAAACCCTTTCTTGCTTTCTCATGGTACACCAGTTGTCAATGGTGGCAGGCAGATTAGTAGATAGTCTTGATTCAGTGTACTGGTTGTAGGCCCATGTCATCAGGATGTGGAGAATACTAGCAGTTACAAATCCAATGCCCTTCCTGTGTTCTATGCCTTCACTGGCTATGACACAGTATGTACAATTGCAACCAGGGGCAAGAAGATAGCATGGGATACCTGGAATTCAGATGACAAGACAACAGAGGCCAAATCCCCCCAACTAAGGATGTACTGGTGGCAACAGACTGGGGTTGGTTGGACCCAAGCATTTGAAGACCATTGTGGTCAACTCTTCCACAGCCAAGCCAGACCATCCTTGAACAATTAAGCTGTGGCTGCAAGAAAGGTTTCCGGTTGGCACTGCAAATGTAAAAAGCTTCCTTAAAGTGAACAGCTCAGTCAATGTGGAGGAGACTGTGAAGAATACTGAAGAATAGGTTCAACAACAACAACAACAATCAAACAAACAAACGTGTTTCTGAAATAAATTTCTTGAAGTAAAACTTTGTGTCTGACATTCTTTTTAAGCTATGTTGCTAAGGTCATATTGAATATTCTACTCTTTACAGTCACTGTATTGTCAGGGTTAATGAACAAAAGGATTAAGCTTTTGAAACTCTACACAACATGCATGCAACAGACATGATATGTGACCCTGGACCACAAAACCAGTCATAAGTCGCACAGGTATATTTGTAGCAATAGCCAACAATACATTGTATGGGTCAAAATGATCGATTTTTCTTTTAAGCCAAAAATCATTAGGATATTAAGTAAAGATCATGTTCCATGAAGATATTTTGTAAATTTCCTACCATAAATATATATAAAAAAAATTGTGAGTGGATATGCATTGCTAAGGACTTCATTTGAACAACTTTAAAGGCAATTTTCTCAATATTTAGATTTTTTTGCACCCTCAGATTCCAGATTTTCAATTATTTGTATCTCAGCCAAATATTGTCCTATCCTAACAAACCATACATCAATGGAAAGCTGATTTGGTCAGCTTTCAGAAGAAAGTTGAACCACATTGACCCTTTATGATTGGTTTTGTGGTCCAGGGTCACATATTATAAAGTCTAGCCTAGGTTCTCAGATACTTTATTTTTCTCCTCACATCACTGAATTCACCATTAGCTATTCACCTGAACAGTTTATGATCTACAGTTTTTGATATGGTATCATTGTAATCCTTGACCATCAAAACATAGGGGTAGACATCACCTTTTCTGTGTTGTCATGTTTTATTCAGAAGATATGACACAAAATACATAATTTGGTTATGGTGGAAAGTAAAATGGTTGGCATGGTGACCATGAGGCATTTTTGTGATGGCTCCATTTCTGAAAACGTTCAGGGCCCCAAACTGTACAAGTGTACCAAATTTCATGCTTTTATGAAAAAGTGAACATTGCACCTCAAATTTTGCACATATCACCTGGACTATAAAATGTTCACAAATACATTAAGCACATGAGATCACTTTGTTCAGATACATTAGTTACACAGTGTCCTAATTATACGAAATGCGAAAAGATTCTAGCAACAAGCAGGCTTGCTCTGTTGGTGCGTTCAACCAGCCCTCTCAAGCACATATCTTTAGATGCCTCTCTGAGCCAGTGTTCTGCTTCACCTGGGTGTGTCAGCATGTTGTGCAGAATGCATGTCAAAACAATCATGGTGAAGACAAAAATATAACTGCACACTCTCTTAAGCATATTTTATTATTACCAACGTTTCGGCAAAACAAGTTGCCTTTGTCAAGATACGCCTTTGTCAACAATCTTGGTGTCTGTCTGTTGTCTCATGCATCAAGTTAATGTTTCTGTGGAAAATTCGACAGCGGGAGGATAGTATGCCGAATGCTTTTTCCACTGTCATTCGGCAACATTGCTCAAAAAGTTGCCCCATGTATCATCACCTTAAGTGTCTTCTCCTTCATTCCCCTGCCTAGTGCAGAGTTGCTGTAGACTCCTCCATCACTGCTTTTTCCAAAATCGCCAACCTGGATTGCAATAAATTTGTAGTTGACTGGGCGTACGCGTTCCTGTACTTAAGTATCTTTTTGGCTACTTTGTAGTTGTACTGAGCATCAAAGATATTGGCAACTTTTACTCTCTACTTGACTACATTTTTGAACAAGTAAATGTTCTTTTTACTCCACTACATTTGTGATGAGTAATGTAATTACACATTACATTTATCATGGCACCTAACTTTTTCTGCAGCAGTTTGTTTCTAATGTACTATCTTGTGTGTTTTTTTTCTTTTTTTCACCCAAACGTGTCAACAAGGCTACTCTATGTGAATGCGAGTCCATTAGCAGGTAGTTGCTGATCGCAGGTGTTTGATTTTTGAGATGAGGAAAAGACTGCAGCTGGTGATGAGGCTCAAACCAGCACATACTGTAGACTTTGACTATTTCATTTTACTTAACATTGTTTTATTTATCCGCTATATTGACAAGACCTTTTTGAAGGATATTGTTTTACTTATGGCCTTTTTATGGACTTGATCTTAACTGAGACTTGAGAGTTTGTAGACATTTAAAAGGTTGTTGTGTCGACCTTGATTTATTGCAATATTGAGGTGTTCAGTTTTATTTTGATTTTAGAAAATAAACTTGATTTCTCATCTTACAAATCAATTGTTTCTTATTTTCACCGGCAAGTCTCTCAGGTGTTGAGGACTAGTTCATCTCTGAGCCTACATTCAGTATAAGTAAAATACTTAAGTACTGTTAAAATAAGGTACTTTAAGACTTTTACTCAAGTCATATTGGAATTGGTTACTTGTAACTTGAGTCATTTTCGATGTAAGGTATCTGTACTTTTACTCAAGTATGGTTTTCAGGTACTCTTTACACCTCTGGGGAGATATATTGGCAACGTTTGCTCTTCAATGACCCTACATGTTTCTTTGATACTGTTGGACACTGTCTGGACTCTGAGACAGACTGCCTCGAGTCTACTGTTGCCAAATACCTGTGAATAAAAAACACTTGTGAATAATGCATTTGTGTTTGTTTCACAGATTATGAAACACTAAAATCCAAGTGGAAAAATCTGCGAAATACATTTGTGATCACGTCAACTAAGTGGTTCAGGAGCAACTATACAAAAGGAATGGAAATACTATCAATATATATGACATTCCTTTTGCCATATCTTCAGCCAAGAATGTAAGATTCTTTGTTCTCAAACTGCAACATTCTGTCATATGTTGGTGCAAACACTGCATGTTTATAATTTAGAGTATTTTCTATTTGCTTTCTCAGGTCAAGGAGAAACTTGGATGACTACAGTCACACCAATAAATTTGCATGTGAATAACAACATGAAGATAATGGGGAAAATAAAGACAGAGAACACCCGACAGATGAGGGGGAAAGAGGAAGTGAGAGAGAGTACACCATGAGAAGAGACTTGCAAGAAAATGCAACATTAAGACCTAGAAAGAAGAGGTGCACAAATGGAAACCTCAGAGCTGTACGAGTACACAGCAGACCATGCCCCATGAAGATCCTGATGAACTCATTTTATTGAGTTTGGTACCCAAGCTAAGGAAAATAACAGTAAATAAAGGACAATTAAAAATCAAATTAATGTCACTCATTGTCAACTGGAGGAAGAGCAGCATCAAATGCCCAGGCATATGTGTACTTATCAATTTACACCTCAACACCTCCCTCATGTGGAACCTCACAACTAAATGCCTAACATATGACACACACATACACACACGCACATGCACAGACACACAGACAGAGGTACACACATGCAGACAAACAGTTTGTTCCGAAGACTACATTTCTGCATGTTTGCGTGGTCATATTTCATTGATGTTCAAAATGTCTTGAGGGTTTACACCCAGTTTCTCCCATGTGCACTACCAAATATAGTTTACAGCATCATATTTGAACAAAAATAATTTTGCAGTATACCGGTCATTTATAATTTCCAAGTTTTGTCACAAACTATGTTTCTACTATGTTTTTTTTTTCTTTTCTTTTTTTGTAAAGGCTATGTTGCAGAATAATTGTGTGGTCTTTTTTAGGGTTGATGTGCAAATGTTGTGTTGAGCAATTTTAAACCAGTTACTATGAAATAAGCTACAGATTCTTTTTTTTCTTATGCACAGTCATCAGTTGACTAGTCTTGTATAATGTCATCATCATTTGCACCCCAAATGGACTTACAAAATATTTACATCAATAACGTCAATTTCATATTTACATATTTATAATTATGTGTTTGAGCCATTAATCTAATAAAATTAAAACAATAAAAACTTTTTTATTATTTAACTGTGAATTAAAAAATGTGATTTTACACAGACTTTCTTGGCATATATGCCACTTGAAGCTGCAGTCCGTAACTTTTTTTGGTTAAAAATGATCCAAAATCAATTTTTGAGCAAGTACATATAACCAGCCAGTATTCAAAACTATCTCATTATCTTAACTCGATTCACAACGGTAAGCTTATAATAATGTTTTATAATAAGAGCGACATGGTGGATTTCTGCGGGAAATTCGAGCATGTAAACAGAAAGGAAGGAGTCCAGGCCAGTCGGTTTTATCACGTGAGGACGCTGCTGGTAGCGGATCATTTATAGCCTGTTCTCACAGCAGCTGGAATAATTAAACTTATCAATTTGATGGCGGATAATCCAGAAAGGTCCAAATGACAATCATCAGTTACAACTGGAGATGCACCCGTGGTCAAAGGGCAAAAGACTTCAGACAGTGGAGTGGCTACAGAAATTGAAATCTACAGGTAACACTATTACACACTAAATACACAGTCACGCAATGCTGATATTGTTAACATTAACAATTTGAGAACAAAGTATAACAGTAATAATAATTTGCACAGTTTGGCATGATCCGAGCTAAGCGATCATTAGATTTAATCATCATTAGCAGCGAGATTTATTGTAGGCCTAATGTTTTTTTCCTCAGTTGGTCAGAACAAAAGTGGCAGAAATGTTACTTACTTGTTCAGATGATATTTTCCAGTGAAAATTCTTATATTGGTCATACTTTCAAGACGTAGAATCTGTGATTCTGAAGTAGCTACAGCATCCACACCGGTGCGGTGACTGACAGCAAGCATTAGATTCATCCGCGCTGACGAGCTGTGTCGAGGCACAACGCACGTAACGATAACTATTCCGCATATGACTGCAATTGCAGGTTTCAAACAGAGATAGCGACAAAGAGGAAAAATGGTGGACTGCAGCTTAAAGACAGCTTTTTTGACAATTTGGTAAACTAAAACTATTTTACAGTGCATTTTACGTACCTTAGTGTTACAGCAAGATGTTGTTGGGGCTCAACTGGAACATGGTGACGTGGTCTGCTTCCTCGGGTCCTCGCTAATAGGACAGCAAACTCTCCATATCAGTGGAGCATGTGGAGGTAAGTTCCTGCAAGTTGTGTTAGGCCACTTGCTCTGCTCTTTGATTTATTGGATGCCCAACTCCTTGTCTCTCTGTAGATCTGAATTTCCCTATGAACACGAAAGAATAAACTGATATTCATATGATAAAACTGACACTGATTATTTGTACAGATTATTTTAGGTTATCCTTGTGCGTTACCTTAATATCCACATAATGAAAGCTATAATGGATAATTTACCTCGGGTTTTGAAAACAAATTACATAGAGTTCAAACTGTGAATTCTGTGCAAACAAACAACTGTATTTCATAATAAAGTTTGTGTATCGTCACATGTGTATGTATTTTTTTTAATAATGTAATTTATTTGATGTACTTACCCATTTTCAATGCGAGTGCAGGACAGCAGTGTGCTTTCACAGAGAGCCCACCCACACGCTCTTCTGATTGGCTGAGATATTTGATTGATTTGAGTCTGGTGTGGACTGTCATGGACAGACAAACTGCTTGTCGCTAGAATCTATCGCGTCGCGTTCATAGACTGAAAAAAGATCGCTTTTGGGTAGGACACGGTGTTATTTTATTTATTTATTTTAAATTGGCTGCATTTGATCAAAAATACAGTAGCCTAAAGCGCCATTTTGTGAAATATTATTACAAGTTTGGAAACACTTTACAGTAAGGTCTCCTTAATTAACAAATGCATTAACTAACATGAAGTAGCAATGAGCAATAGGTGTAGGCTGTTTAAAGTCACCATGAAATCAAAACTGATAATTCTTATTTTTATGGAATATTGCAATTTTTATTATAAATTGCATGTCATTATTTTTTTTTATACATGTGCCTTTGTAATCTTTAATCAAAAGTATTATCTTCCCCTCCCTTCCAGCTACCTTTCACTCACGTGAGAGAGAAAAACACAATTTCAGTTTCATGCTGACTTTAATAATTTTGTGGAAACTTTTTGTAACAATATAAAACTTAATGCACCCTTGCTGAATAAAATAAGTTGGGAAACACTGGTCTAATGCATCTATAACTGTCATACACCAGTTTTCATCTTAGATGATGGATTTCCTCCTTTTAAAGCTTCTCTTCATTTCCCAATTCTGCTCTTACTTTTGTTTTGTGAGCTCAATTGTGAGGTACAGTAGATCTGTCACATGCTTCTTCAACTTCTTCCTCTCTGATACAGTGATCTCATGAACCAACAACATGTGGAGTCCAACTGTCCACAGAGCATTGAACTTTCCTGAGCTGTTGTATTCTTCCTAAAAGAAAAAAAAAAGATTTAAAGAGGAAAATGGAAGGAAAAAAGTATCTCTCAACATTTCTGTCTTTCCTGCGAAAGTTTGTAAGAGAGGGGGTCTTTGGGCGCATTAACCATAACATGGAAAGACTGAGGTTGACATGTTGGATGGATAGTGCCAAGTCCTGATACAGTCTGTTAGTTTTCCAGTGTTTTGATTCCTTTTTACATTTTCTCAGTCTCCCTGGATCTACTTAACGCAATTTAGCACTCAGTTCCTGTATTGGCTCCCACTGAGTCTAGCTGGAGAGTATCTAAAATAGAATCGTTTAGCCTAATCAAGTTGTGAAATTGAAAACATCCTAGGTTGCATCATTTGGTGGATGCAATGTTCAAGCCGAAAGCTTGTAACATTCAGTGGATCCACTAATCTACCTCACTCCTCATCTGTCTACATTGACACACTCTGGTGAATGAGTGTCAGTCTGGTACCAGTGTTGCAGGAAGCGGACAAGGAGACATCTGGAAATTGAGCCAGTACTCATCTCACACCTAATATACAAACAGACACTCATAAACCGCGTGTTTTGACAGTGTAGAAAAAGTAGTTATGCTCAAACAGCAACATTACACACTAACTAAAGTTAAAAAAAAGTGAAATCATAATAAAGGAATCTTTTTACAGTTCCTTAAGGAGCAATCACACTATAGACTTTGAGGCATGCAAAATTTCTTGCAACGGACAAGATATGATGTCTTTTTTTTTAAAAAAACAACAACCATAAATTGAACATAAAACAAATAATAATGATTTCAAATGTAAAAACACACAATTTCTCCACTTTCCTGCAGCAATGTGAACCTGCAGCTTTAAAGTTTTTGTTCTTTTAATTAAACTAAGAGGTCACGTTTATAGATCACACATCAGATTCACAGGTCAGAGTTCACCTAACTTAAAATGGAAAGAAAACTAGTGTAACCATCTAAATGGGTAATTGTTATAATGATTAGTGCCTTCAAACGTTTTTTTACAAGATGTAATATAAGTCTAAGGTGTCCCCTGAATGTGTCTGTGAAGTTTCAATTCAAAATTTTTTTAACTGCCTATTTTGGGGCATAACTAGAAATGCACCGATTCAGGCTGCGGCCCCTTTAATTCCTCACGCTCCCTGCCCCCGGAGCTCGCGACTGCCTTAAACAGCATAAACAAAGTTCACACAGCTAATATACCCTCAAAATGGATCTTTAAAAGATGTTCGTCATGCATGCTGCATGCATACATCAGATCATGTGAGTAATGTATTTATTTGGATGTTTACATTTGATTCTGAACGAGTTTGATGGTGCACCGTGGCTAAAGGGCTAAAGCTAACATTACACACTGTTTGAAAGATTTATAAAGAATGAAGTTGTGTTTGTGCATTATACAGACTGCAAGTGTTTAAAAATGAAAATAATGACAGTCTTGTCTCCGTGAATTCAGTAATAAACGATGGTAACTTTAACCACATTTAACAGTACATTAGCAACATGCTAACGAAACATTTAGAAAGACAGTTTACAAATATCACTAAAATTATCATGTAATCATGGATCATGTTAATTATTATTGCTCCATCTGCCATTTTTCGCTATTGTCCTTGCTTGCTTACCTAGTCTGATGATTCAGCTGTGCACAGATCCAGACGTTAATACTGGCTGCCCTTGTCTAATGCCTTGAACATGGGCTGGCATATGCAAATATTGGGGGCGTACATATTAATGATCCCGACTGTTACGTAACAGTCGGTGTTATGTTGAGATTCGCCTGTTCCACGGAGGTCTTTTAAACAAATGAGATTTACATAAGAAGGACAAAACAATGGTGTTGAGACTCACTGTATGTCATTTCCATGTACTAAACTCTTGTTATTCAACTATGCCAAAGTAAATTCAATTTTCCATTCAATGGCACCTTTAAGATGATGAATTCAACTAAAATATTTACATTTTTAGGCTTTATCAACACCTCATTTTTAACACCTGCATCATTGTATTGTTTTGGCACATGTTGGTTCTTCCTCTTTTGTTTACCTCTTGGCTCATCTCTTCACCCAGCCAGACTCCATTGGTGAATCATGGCAGTGAATTACAGCAGATAAAGAGATTGGAAAAGCGGGCTGCGAACGCCCCCCGTGTTATTCCCCGACCACAGCTCACATTACAGTACCAGACCTCTCAGCCAACCGTCCTCCACAAGTTTACATGGGCAAAGCCCTCTCTCCCCTCAACAACCAAATAGATTACCCAAGTACACTTATTCTGTGTTATTTTAACTGCGCTCTCATTCAGGCCCGATTCATCCAAATATTGCTGAAAGAAAGGATAACAAATAAAGTGGTATTGCTGTGTAAATTCTCTGCGTGCCCACATTTTTTAACAATGTCTCATAAAACAGTGCCTGCAAGTGGTTGTAAAAAATGTTGTCTTCACTCAGTTCCACTAACTTCGGCTTGGCCTATTTGTAGTGAGCATGAAAATGTGCTGCGAACTGTGCGACTTTGTTTAACCAGTTTGACATCTCTGTTTATTATCTTTGGGGGGAAAATTATACATAAAGACTAAACTAAACTGTTAAGTGTTATAAGCTTATGTTAGAGCTCAGTTATAATATGGCAGCACATGTGATCACTCACACACACATATACATGCACAAACACATAAACTACCCTGATAGTAAACCCCATCAATTCAATTTAGATCTATTTAAAGTGCACACACTCACGCTGTCCTTCTTTTCTCTTCGTCTCGTTCTATCATCCTCCATGCAGCGCAGTAAGCCAACACCAACGCTGTGATCCCAGGCTGTGCGGCTCTAAACCAGAGATGACATCACCCACCCCACCAACCTCCCTCCATTTTCTCAAACAAAGCCGAGTCCAAACCCAGATCTATAATTACAGTCTTAATCTGTATGCTGCCAGAGGCAGTATAGACCTCGGGTTTGGGGCTCGGCCAGCCTCGCAAACATGCGCTCCCAGTTTGGGCTGAAAAGGCCAAGGAGGATGGAGGTTGGTCAGTCTCTGAAACCCACACCGAGAGCCAAGAAGTTGGTTTCACCAGCCAGCATGCCGTGGTGACCTGTTCAGAAAAAAAGTACAGATGCAATTTATTCATCTGCATTTGTTGAGCCAAGAATTTTGATAATCACACTGAATATCATGTCATGCAATCTATTTGCCATTCAGTGCCCATGTAATCACCCTGTATGGACTGACATTTATAGCTATATATGGGGGGAAGGCTGTCTCAAGACAGGAATTAAAGCCTCTACCAAACATGACTGTAATTATACCCTTTCACTTGCGAGCGGCATTTCAAATGAAAATTCCCTATAACGCGCTGAAGAATTTGCAGTGCTAGTAGTGTCAATCTAGTAAAATTCCAAGGAAAACAGCAATGTTGTCAGACAAATATATCACAAAGTTGGTGTATGGATCCTCCGTAGAGTAAAACACCATTGCAGCAACTGATCTGAACTTCCATAGAGACTAAAACAACATTCCAGCTATTAATATGGAAACCAAATTTTTGGTCTCGCTAGCTTTACATGGACAACCCCTGTTCTAATAGATACTCATTTATGGTCCATCTGAGACAGTGTTTTATGACGTTCTCACCAATTAAAATTCACAAGTTCTCTGAAGGGATGGAAGTTCCTTATACATGAGGATGTGTCAGTATGAAAATTTTGTCAGAATTAAGTTTTGTTCTGCTTAGTTTCATTGTGTTTTGGTTCTGTTTTTCCTGTTTTGGTTAGCCTATGTTCCCTGTCATTGTAAGTTGACCAAGGCTGCATCCGAAATCGCATTCTTTCCTACTCTACAGTATGTCTGATTTCACAGTACTTATAAAAGAGTAGGCAAAAATTACCCTGATGACCTGCTACTTCTGGTGAGATGCTTGTAGGTCACATGATAATGACAGCATGGCAAATGTAGTACATACAGATTACATTCATACTATACACACTCATACTATATAGAACATTGTTTTTTAGCGTTTGTGAAGTAATTACTTATTCAAACTATGTACCTGCTCAAGAGAGTATGCGATTTCCTTGTTTCCTATGCTGCATCCCAATTTGCCTACTTATACTACACCCTAAAAGTATGTACACTTCTTGTGAAGAAAAGGTACATACTTTTGAGACTATAGCAAAAGAGACATGCTTTAGGACATACTATCACGTCATTAAATTGCGTCTTTTAACTATGTTTCTCGCCTGTCACTGTAAACTGGCCTGTCAATCATCTTGTCAGTTAAAATCCTCCACATTTCATTTCATGGTTAAATGATGATTATTAGTCACTTAAACCCCTTTATCTAAACCTCTTTACTTAACAGTCAGTTGAGTACATCTGCCATGTTTGTAGTTTTTTTAACCCTCTGGAGTCTGAGGCTGATTTGGGGCCTGGAGAAGTTTTGACATGCCCTGACATTTGTGCGTTTTTCAGTTGTTCATAAACATATAAATGACAAAAGTGTCATTACACTGTATTCAGCACAAACTAGGCTACCATAATATGTGAGCAACATGTATGTACATGTTTGTATTTTTGAAGGAATAACGTTTATGCGTGGTTATTGAAAAAACAAAAAACTTAAGTCACTGAAATAAGGCCAAAAAAAGTATATTAAATCTGTGTTCACAAGACTTCTGGGTATTGGAGATTACAGACTAGAGTTTTTGCTTCAAAATTATGTAAAAATTATCCTTCCTACTCCTTCATATAAAACAATATATTGATTTAGTTTTTGTGAGACACTTTTTGTCAAGAAACACAGTATGCGTGGAGGCGTGAATCATCATGAATAATGGGTGATTCTCACCTGAGAAGACAAAAGAAACGCATAAAGAGCTCTAATGACCTGCATAAATAATGAGCTCTTTCAGACAGGTAGGCTATGAAAAAAACCCCTGTGATCTCTGATGTCTCAAAGCTCATCATGGTATAAATCAAACATACAGAAAAAACAGCAATACTGTGAAATATTATTACAATTTAAAATGATGGTATTCTATTATATACTTAAATAAAATGTATTTCTGTGATGCAAAGTGTCTGAACAATTATGTTACCTCTATGGCATTTCATATAGGCTTTTATCTTAAAAGCGTGCACATTTGGAGAAATATTGATGGATTCTCATATGTTTACCGTATGTCAAATTTCTATACAGAGGAGTAATATTTATTCTATATTTATTATCATCACTATGAGCGCTGGATACTGTGTTTTCAATTCATACTTGGAGCCGGAGGGCGCTCTGTGCACCTTTAGTCCACAAATGCCTGAGCACTAAAGAAGAATAGGCAATCCAGAAACTAACTGAACTAACAGAGGCCAGAGATCGCTAACTATGGCTATTCAAAACACTTTTCAAGACAATAAATACACGATTGAGACGATGAATGCATGCGTTGCCTCAGAATTTGCATCTGAATAGCGCTGGCTCCATGGGCGTGGCCGCATTAGCCGATAATGAGTTGAATCACAGACTTCTGACATGGCTCTCTTTTCATACAGATTACATAAACAGATAATATTTGTTTTTGATTTGACTTACACGATTTAAAACCTGAAATGTCAATGTTTTTTTAAACATAAGTCTAATTTTTTTGTGATTAGTATTCACTAAGTTACAGTTCATTTTCTGAGAACTATCAGATTGGACTTCGTTCAGAGGGAGACGAGAGATCACGCATCATGTTAGTTTTATTTTGCAAAAAGCACAACATTTTGTTTTTACTCTGAGTGTACACAAATAAAAAGATATTCCACAGATTAAAATGGTGTATAACTTTTAATTGTATGTGTAACATTGACGGAGTATTTTGAGTCTCTTTCACACTGGTAAGAAAAAAAAAACGTGGTGGTATCGCCAGCGATACCTCAGACCACAGAGTGTTTTTTTTAAACACTTTTTATTAGTTTGTAGTTCTGAACCGAATCCTCCTCCAAAGCACAATGGGTTGTGGGCAATATTAGCATTATAGTGTGCACTGATCCACACTTCGAAAATATACTGGAAATAGGAGACGATCTGGGGATTTTTAACATATTCTTTTAAACATACTATGCTTTGGGACACACTTCTAATCTCACATACTGTTTAGGATGGATAGTGTGCACATTGGGATACAGGGCTAGAGTGTGCTGGTTTGTTCCCTTACTTACTGATTAGGTTCACCTGTTGTTCATTGAGTTACCTCTTTACTCCCTGTGTATTCAAGCCCTTAGTTTCCTCAGTTTCTTGTTTCGTGTTGTCTTGATTGTGTTCATGCCAATTTGTAGTCTTCTGTGATCTCCTGCAAGACTTTGAATCAGTACGCTTGAATCAACTAAAATCACTTATTTTAAATGATACAAATGAATTTAGTCATTACAACATTATAATGACAGTACAAAAAGTGGATATTCATTTTGTGATTTGACTGTTTTTAAACATTAACTTTAAGCAAGTATTAGATGGCAGAAAAGAGGATCTAAATAGACAAATTAGTGAAAATTAAATATCCAATATCAGCTGATTGTAACGGACTGACAGACTCGGGGAGATCCATTTGCAGCTTTATTAGTAACTCGTGGTCGTACAGGCAAAAGTCAGGGATCGGCAACAGCAGTGTAATAGACAAGGCAGAATCAGAAACAGTACCAGGCAGTGGGTCGAGACAGGCGGCAATCAAGACAGAGGTAATCAGTATCCAGGCAGAGAGTTCACAAGGCAGGCGGCAGACGGGGTTCAGAGGGTTAAGGCAGTCCAAGGTCATACACAAAGAGCAATACACAGGAGAAAACGCTCAGAAATGTTAGCCAGGCAAAACAAGACTTCGCGAATCACGAAGGGTTGTGAGAGTCCTTTTAAAGTGCGTGGGATAGGGAACAGGTGTGAGTGGGCGTGGTCGAGTAATCAGTCCAGGTATGTGGTATGGGAAATGTAGTCCAGAAGTGGTTAGTACTCCGGTGAGGGTGCCCTCAGGTGGTGAGAAGAGGGAGCCACAGAGACCGCTTCTGTGACAGAGCCCCCCTCCTGCGAGCGGCTCCTGAAGCGAGGAGGCGGCCGACGCCGGGGTCTACCACGGGGACAAGGGGACGGACGCTCCGGATTGGTCCTATGAAATTCAGTGATGAGGTTGGGGTCCAGTATGTCGTCAGCATTGACCCAGGACCGTTCCTCAGGGCCAAACCCCTCCCAGTCGACCAAGTACTGTAGTATTCTGCCCCGGCGCCGGGAATCCAGAAGTTCGTGTACCTGATAGGCCTCCTCGCCTTCCACGATGATAGGAGGGGGTCTCTGACCACGGGTCTCCTCTAGGTTCTCCCCTCCCCTCGGACCACCTGCGGGCTTAAGCAGAGAGACATGGAATGTGGTTGAGATATGATATTCAGGAGGTAGAGCTAGACGGTAAGATACTGGTGTAATTTGTCGTGTTATTTTGAATGGACCCACGTACCTAGGACTGAGTTTCTTGCAGGGTAAGCGAAGGCGGAGGTCCCTGGTTGAGAGCCACACCCATTGACCCGGCTGGTAGTTCGGCTGTGGTCGTCGCCTGCGGTCGGCCTGTTCCTTGGATCGCCGGACCGCCCTCTGGAGGTGTACATGAGCTTCGTCCCATACCTCCTCGCTGCGTCGTAACCAATGATCCACTGCCGGTAAATGCGTGGGTTCTCCAGACCAGGGGAAGAGAGGTGGTTGGTAACCTAGCACGCACTTGAAGGGAGAGAGGCCAGTTGCCGGCTTGTGCAGTGAGTTTTGTGCATATTCCGCCCAGAAGAGATATCGACTCCAGTCAGTCTGGTTATGATGGCAGT
Organism: Megalobrama amblycephala; assembly: GCF_018812025.1. Lineage (NCBI taxonomy): Eukaryota > Metazoa > Chordata > Actinopteri > Cypriniformes > Xenocyprididae > Megalobrama > Megalobrama amblycephala. Next base: position 34,931,073 of record NC_063046.1, read on the forward strand.
ATGACCGCAGAAATCGAATGAGCTCCTGGTTAAGTCTCTCGGCCTGCCCATTGGCCTCAGGATGGTAGCCGGAGGTCAGGCTGACATTGATGTTGAGCTTCTGGAAGAAAGCTGACCAGAGTCGGGACGTAAACTGTGGTCCCCGATCGGAGACGATGTCCTCCGGCAGACCATAAAGGCGGAAAACATAGTGACACAGATGTTCAGCAGTCTCCAGAGCTGTGGGTAATTTGGGTAGTGGGATGAACCGGCAGGATTTGGAGAAGCGATCCACGACGGTGAGTATTGTTGTGTTACCTTGGGAGCTGGGGAGGTCGGTAAGGAAGTCAATGGCGATGTGGGACCAGGGACGTTGTGGAATGGGAAGAGGCTGAAGAAGACCTGAGGGTGCCTGTCGGGATGTTTTCGTGGTTTGGCAGATGGTGCAGTTCTGGATGTACGTGACTATGTCTGCAGAGAGAGAGGGCCACCAGAAACGATTGGATACCAGGTGGATGGTGGCTGCTATGCCCGGATGTCCGGCACTGGGAGAAGTATGAATCTCCTGAATGACTCGTTGACGAAGAGGCGTGGGTACATAGGTGAGAGTGGCCGGACAGTCTGCCGGTGGGGGTTCATCTTGCTGGGCCTCAGTAATTTCAGACATGATGTCCCATTGAATGGGTGCGAGGATGATGGTGGAAGGAAAGATGGGTTCGTTGGATGGTGGGGTGGTAGCTGTGAAGCCCTGGTTGTGCTGAAAGCCTCAGCCAGATCCTGATATTCAGAGGGCAGAGTGTCGGGAGGTGAAGTGACCACAGATGATGAAACGTGCGATTCTGGGCGTATGGGAGATTGGATACAGGTTTGTTGACATTGCTCTGACCAGTGTGTTATTTGGTTATCCGACCAGGAAATCCGTGGATTGTGCTGTCTGAGCCAGGGTGAACCAAGAATGATGGGGTGTTGTGGAGATTTGATGAGGAAGAAGCGCATGGATTCCTTGTGAAGAGAGCCGATCTGTAGTGTGATGTCATCGCTGGTGTAACATACTCGACCGGTCCCCAGCGGGCGTCCATCTAGCACCGCCACTGACAACAAAGAATTGCATGCGATGAGTGAAACGCCATGAGCTCGTGCAAAAGTTAAATCCATAAAATTGCCTGCAGCCCCAGAGTCTATCATAGCTTCGGTCTGGATAATCTTATTATGATATTTCAGTTCTGCTGTGATCAGAATGTGCGGGGAATTAACAGGTGGACTCACCGCAGTAGCGTCACGGTTGGTTGGTCTCGTGGGGCAGGAAGCTCGCAGGTGTCCCGGCTGACCACAATACAGGCACAGGCGCTGCTGCATGCGTCTGTCTCTCTCTTCAGCTGTCAGGTGAGTGGTACCAACTTGCATGGGCTCGGGTTCGTTGGGAAATGATGAGGGGGCAGAGAAGGATGATGAATTTCTAGCTGGACGTCTCGATCGGAGAAGATTGTCGATGCGGATGGCCAGATCGATAAAGCTGTTCAGACTCCTCCCTTCATCACGACAAGCCAATTCTGACTGGAGATCCGTGTTTAATCCTTTGCGAAATAATCATTTTAGTGTGTCGTCAACCCATGAAGTTTGAGCAGCCAGCGTGCGGAAAGTGAGTGCGTACTCAGCTGCAGTCTGTCTGCCCTGGCGGAGGGCCAGTAACTGCTCACCCACCTCCTTGCCTCCCTCAGCATGTTCGAACACCTCACGGAAACACTGAAGGAACGATTCAAGGGAGGTGTGTGAAGCTCGGCCATTAATCCACACAGTTGTAGCCCACTCTAAAGCTTTCCCGATCAGAAGTGAGCATATGAAGGCAATGCGACTCTCGTCAGTGGGATACAGGGTGGGTTGTTGTGAAGTGAACAGAGAGCACTGGAGAAGGAAACCCTTGGACTTCGCTGGTGAGCCATCATATTTTTCGGGAAAGGCTAGGCGTGGACTGCTTGCAGCATGTGGAGGAGAAGACGCCGCCGCGGGCGGCGTGGCTGATGGCGGATTAACTTCAGCGGGCGTGATACGCATGCTCTGCAGCGTTTTAACTAATTCCTCGGTGATAGAGGTGAGCCGTGTAAGCTGCTGTTGATGGACGGCAAGAACACTGGCCTGGGTGGAAAGCTCCGTGGCGAAGCGCTGAACGGCTGCTGGATCGAGATCTGGCGAAGTCTTCTGTAACGGACTGACAGACTCGGGGAGATCCATTTGCAGCTTTATTAGTAACTCGTGGTCGTACAGGCAAAAGTCAGGGATCGGCAACAGCAGTGTAATAGACAAGGCAGAATCAGAAACAGTACCAGGCAGTGGGTCGAGACAGGCGGCAATCAAGACAGAGGTAATCAGTATCCAGGCAGAGAGTTCACAAGGCAGGCGGCAGACGGGGTTCAGAGGGTTAAGGCAGTCCAAGGTCATACACAAAGATCAATACACAGGAGAAAACGCTCAGAAATGTTAGCCAGGCAAAACAAGACTTCGCAAATCACGAAGGGTTGTGAGAGTCCTTTTAAAGTGCGTGGGATAGGGAACAGGTGTGAGTGGGCGTGGTCGAGTAATCAGTCCAGGTATGTGGTATGGGAAATGTAGTCCAGAAGTGGTTAGTACTCCGGTGAGGGTGCCCTCAGGTGGTGAGAAGAGGGAGCCACAGAGACCGCTTCTGTGACACTGATATATATTCAATATTGACTAATGCCAATTAAAAAATTTATATATATCAGCCAATATATGTGATATTGTACTGATACATTGTGCATCAACTACCATTTAAAGGTTTGGGGTCAATACAATTTTTTTCAAAGAAATTAAAGCTTTTATTCTGCAAGGAAGCATTAAATTGAACAAAAAGTGACAATAAAGACATTTAAAATGTTACAAAAATATTCTATTAAAATAAATGCTGTTCTTTTGAACTTTATATTAATCAAAGAATCCTGAAAAAAAATCCACAAAAATATTAAGCTGCACAACTGTTTCTTGAGCAAAAAATCATCAAATTAGAATGATTTCTGAAGGATCACTAAATACCGAAGTAATGATGCTGAAAATTCAGCTTTGCATTACAGGAATAAATTACATTTTAAAATATATTAAAATAGAAAACAGTTGTTTTAAATTGTAACAACGTTGCACAAAATTTTTACTGTATTTTTTATCAAATAAATGCAGCCTTGTAGAGCATAAATGTTTTCTTTCAAAAACATGAAAAAATCTTACTGACCCCAAACTTTTGGATGGTATAGTGTATTCAATATTGACTAATACAAAAAAAAAAAAAAACTTACATAATCAATATTATATGAGATATTTTGATTTGTTGCGGAATGATCCAAGAAATTGAGAAATCAAACATTTCTGAACAACCACTGATTCTCCAGTTACATGTGACCCCGAGGCAGGAAAGGCTTTGGGTCTAACTAATCACTGATTTTCATTTTTCATAATATCCTTATTATTCCAATGGCTATGGTCCTAAAAATTAACCTCCATCATTAATAAAAGCTGAAAGGAAAAACCCACCATAGGCTATTCAGTTTTTCTGACCACTACATAGCTTTTTGCAGTGCTTGTAAAGGTTAATTTCTCCACAGCAAACCTCATGATTGAACACCATATGAAGGGTACTTCCAAGGTCTTGCAAGCCAGCAGTGGACAGTGTTGTGTTCCGTTGTTTCTTCCAAAGTTCCACGTCTTTTCCCAGAATCCTCAGTCCCTGCCAGGCCGTATATTGTGCTGTCATCTGTTGCACTCTAATGAAAAGTCATGGGAGACAGTGGTTGCATGTGTACTTTTAAATGCATAATTTATAAGCAGGGTTAGTGAATAATAACACACCATGAATAAAGTTGCTATATGCATTCTGCTAATGTGCCTGCATATATGTCTTACTCATATCTCCAGCATTATAATAAATACGGTGGGTCAGATTCCTCAGCTCTTAAACCACCAGGATTGTGTGGTTTGAATATTTACCTTCGACCGTGCATTGTGGGGGATCATATGTGCAGTAAAAACCAGTTTATCCATGTTCAGTAACTTAACAACCGACCAATGAAAACACACTGGTGTCCAAAGCAGAGATTTTTAAAATCAAAATCTTCTTCCTGTCCACTGATGTCGGGCATCAAATAGCGTCTCAAAATATTTATTTAAATGTGCAAAATTCATATTGAGGTTAATTCTTTTTCTTCCATGTCAAACATCTACATTTTCACCTAGACATCTGATATATTGCCTGTTTATTGTTATTTAACAATTGAGGCCAATTCTGAAAATCCATGCCAGGATTTCTGTATTAAAGTAATTGAAGCAACTTTAAGTACAAATGTATTGTGGAAAAACCCTTTGATATGGTTTTGAAGTGTTTTCAAGGCTAAAATGGTCAGCTATTAATGGAAGTTTGCTTACAAGGAGAACCTTGAGCCAGGCTGAAAAGAAATGTAGCCTGAGGCCCCTCACAGTTTATTACCCTACTGATACAAATCTGAAGGGCCATATTAAACTCATATTGTGCTATTTAACTGACAGCCAGGTTATAGGAGTGACAGTCAGGTCAAACTTTTTTTTCTTTTTTTTTATAAGACTACAGTCTGAATGGTCATCTTTTTTAAGCAATTTGACACAAACAAAACTTTGGCATAGGCACAAAGCCTGCTGATATGTAGCCCAACAGAAAGACTGCATGTGTTAAAGGATTAGTTCACTTTAAAATGAAAATTACCCCAAGATTTACTCAATCTCAAGCCATCCTAGGTGTATATGACTTGATGAACACAATCGGAGTTATATTAAAGGTGCCATCGAAAGTTTTTTTTACAAGATGTAATATAAGTCTAAGGTGTCCCCTGAACGTGTCTGTGAAGTTTCAGCTCAAAATACCCCATAGACTTTTTTTTAATTCATTATTTTAACTGCCTATTTTGGGGCATAATTAGAAATGCGCCGATTCATGTTGCGGCCCCGGCCCACGGAGCTCGCGCTTGCCTTAAACAGTGCATAAACAAAGTTTACACTGCTAATATAACCCTCAAAATGGATCTTTACAAAGTGTTCGTCATGCATACTGCATGCATGCGTCAGATTATGTGAGTATTGTATTTATTTGGATGTTTACATTTGATTCTGAATGAATTTGAGGCTGTGATCCGTAGCTAACGGCTAATGCTACACTGTTGGAGAGATTTATAAAGAATTAAGTTATGTTTATGAATTATACAGACTGCAAGTGTTTAATTATGACGGCTCTTGTCTCTGTGAATACAATAATAAACAATGGTAACTTTAACCACATTTAACAGTACATTAGCAACATGCTAATGAAACATTTAGAAAGACAATTTACAAATATCACTAAAAATATCATGTTATCATGAATCATGTCAGTTATTATTGCTCCATCTGCCATTTTTCACTATCGTCCTTGCTTGCTTACCTAGTCTGATGATTCAGCTGTGCACAGATCCAGACGTTAATACTGGCTGCCCTTGTCTAATGCCTTGAACATGGGCTGGCATATGCAAATATTGGGGGCGTACATATTAATGATCCCAACTGTTACGTAACAGTCGGTGTTATGTTGAGATTCGCCTGTTCTTCAGAGGTCTTTTAAACAAATGAGATTTATATAAGAAGGAGGAAACAATGGAGTTTGAGACTCACTGTATGTCATTTCCATGTACTGAACTCTTATTTAACTATGCTAATATAAATTCAGTTTTTAATTCTAGGGCACCTTTAATAAATATCCTGATGCATCCAAGCTTTACAATGAATGGCACCAACGAGTATGAAGCTCAAGAAAATACATCTATCCATCATAAACGTACTCCGCATGGCTCCGGGGGGTTAATAAAGGCCTTCTGAAGTGAAGCAATGCGTTTGTGTAAGAAAATATCCATATTTAACAAGTTATAAAGTAAAACATCTAGCTTATCAGACCATTTTCCATAACTTACGTGACGTCAGTTACGCTTTTTTCATAAGTTGAATATGGAAAGCATAGGACGTAGTGTAAGTGTTTTGAACTGCGAGAGGTGTTACACTTTCTTCTTAAGTTGAATACAGAAGGCAGTCTGGCGGAAGCTAGATATTTTACTTTATAACTTGTTAAATATGGATATTTTTCTTACACAAATGTATTGCTTCGCTTCAGAAGGCCTTTATTAACCCCCCAGAGCCGTGTGGAGTACATTTATAATAGATGGATGCACTTTCTTGAGCTTCAAACTCGTTGGTTCCGCTCACTGCCATTATAAAGCTTGGACACATCAGGATATTTATTAATATAATTCTGATTGTGTTCATCAGAAAGAAGAAAGTCGTATACACCTAGGATGGCTTGAGGGTGAGTAAATCTTTTCATTTTAAAGTGAACTAATCCTTTAAAGTCGGCATAAAAAGGAAGTTGTGATAGTCTTTTATACCTATTGTGAAGTATATCAATGTGAAACGGCCTCTCAAACAAGAAAAAAATGTAGGACGGGACTTGATTTTGTTCCATTAGGAATTGATTGAATTGCTGGATCGTTGTTATTTGCTATCATTTGCTTCCCAACATGTTTAGTGAATGAAAAATAAGTACACTACTAGAAAACACAGATGCCACTTCCTTCTGACTGCAGCTTTGCTCTGCTCAGGTAAGCAGCTCTAAACACACACATACACCCCATAAGCTTTTCATTAATGAGTTGCACTTGTGTTTCTCATGCTGAAGATTCTCCTCCTGTTCCTAACAAGCCCCTCGACGGCTGGCCTGTGCCATCTGAGCTAGCAAGGTCCCCCAAAGCTCATTTTCCAAGACATTACCAAATACTTATGCTGTCTGTTTCCACAAGGCTCCTTCAGCTTGGTAACCCGAGAGTGAAACAATCGGAGCAATTATGTTGTTTTGAGAGCAATATCACTGGGGATGAAGAATGTGAGCTATGCTTTGGTAAGTGTGTGTCTTTAACAGCTTGTGAATATTATGTTTACTCGAAGACAGAGAAGTACTGTGAGCTGAAAATGTGTGGAAAACAAAAAATCCCTAAAGAATAAGTAATTAAACGTTTATAGGTTATAAATAGAGTAAGAAGATTACTCTATCGAAGAGTAAAACGATAGAGTTTTACTCTATCGTGAAACTGAATCGAAGAGCGGCAGTGATTCATTTAGATTCATCACAGCTGTTGACACTCCAACAGTAAAAACATGACATGCAACTCCGTCTTCAATTGGAAAAATGTTGCTTTCAATTCCCCACACCACTGAGAACCTTTTTTTCCCGTACAAAAAAAAGAAATGTATTCAAGTGTGCTAACTTTTTTTAAATAAAAAATATGAGAGTATACTTTCAGCCTACTTAGGTACTTTAAGATATGCTTAAACTTAATGGATTAGTTCACTTTCAAATTAAAATTTCCTGATAATTTACTCACCCCCATGTCATCCAAGAAGTCCATGTCTTTCTTTTTTCAGTCGAAAAGAAATTAAGGTTTTTGATGAAAACATTCCAGGATTTTTCTCCAGTGGACTTCAATGTCCTCCAAACGGTTGAAGGTCAAAATTACAGTTTCAGTGCAGCTTCAAAGCGTTCTATGCGATCCCAGACGAGAAATAAGGGTCTTATCTAGAGAAACCTTCACTCATTTTCTAAAAAATAAAATTTTATACATTTTAACCATAAATGCTCATCTTGAACTAGCTCTCTTCTTCTTCTTCTCTATTAGAATTCCGGCAGTGTAGACGCTGCTAAGTGCATTACTGCCCTCCACAGGTCAAAGTTTGAACTAAATTGTCATATATAAAATGCTAGTGCAAGTATATAACAATTAGTTCAAACCTTGACCTGTGGAGGGCAGTAATACACTTAGCAGTGTCTACACTGAATTCTAATAGAGAAGAAGAAGAAGAGAGCTAATCAAGATGAGCATTTATGGTTAAAACGTATACTTTTTTTTTTTTTTTTTTTTTTTTTTAGAAAATGAGTGATGGTTTCTCTAGATAAAACCCTTATTTCTCATCTGGGATCTTGTAGAATGCTTTGAAGTTGCAATGAAACTGTAATTTTGACCTTCAACCGTTTGGAGGCCATTGAAGTCCGCTATATGGAGAAAAATCCTGGAATGTTTTCATCAAAAACCTTCATTTCTTTTCGACTGAAGAAAGAAACACATGAACATCTTGGATGACATGGGGGTGAGTAAATTATCAGGAAATTTTAATTTGAAAGTGAACTAATCCTTTAAACTTGGATATTACTGACAAGTATACAGAAAAGTTTAAGTATATTTGGCCTGTACTTGTACTTAAACGTTTGATCGAGATATACTTAAGAAAAGTATAATTTAATATTATAAGTACTGTACACTTGGCTTGTTTTTACTCTTATGATAAAGCAGCATATTAAATAATAATAAAGAAAATCACACTTTTTTTGTTGTTGCTTCTTTTAGGTAGTTCTCCAGCATATGTTTTATATACTATCTGATAAACATACATGTTTAAGGTTAGTTAAGAGTAACAATTTAACAATTTTGTCCCAATAAGTATTGAAATTACACTTACAAATTGTTTCAAAGCAGCTTCACAGTAATAAAGAGAGAAATAATGATCAATGATGCAAAATTAATCAAATATTTAATGGTTAGTCAAGTAGACAAATTTAAATTGTGTTGTACAACAGCTCTAAAAAGACAACACCGTCATTATTCAGCTCCAGTCACTTCAATATTGATTCAGTTCAGTTCAATAACAGTGTCGCAAAATTCGTCAAATATGGAACAAAGTCAAATCAGCTATAAAGCAGCTCTACAGAAGACAATAGTGTCACCATCCAGCTCAATTCAGTTCAAGTTTCTCATATCCATCAGTGTCGGTGCAGTCAAATCGATAATATTACTGAATATTAAGTGTACTTACAAGGATATTTAGAAAATATACTCAAGTTTACTTCATAAAATGAACTTAAAGTGTAAGGAAATACTTTCAAATACAAACACTAACCACCCCAATGTCTACCATATCCATGTCTGATTTTGGTTTTGAAGTTGCAATGAAACTGTAATTTTGACCTTCAACCGTTTGGAGGCCATTGAAGTCCACTATATGGAGAAAAATCCTGGAATGTTTTCATCAAAAACCTTAATTTCTTTTCGACTGAAGAAAGAAACACATGAACATCTTGGATGACATGGGGGTGAGTAAATTATCAGGAAATTTTAATTTGAAAGTGAACTAATCCTTTAAACTTGGATATTACTGACAAGTATACAGAAAAGTTTAAGTATATTTGGCCTGTACTTGTACTTAAACATTTGATCGAGATATACTTAAGAAAAGTATAATTTAATATTATAAGTACTGTACACTTGGCTTGTTTTTACTCTTATGATAAAGCAGCATATTAAATAATAATAAAGAAAATCACACTTTTTTTGTTGTTGCTTCTTTTAGGTAGTTCTCCAGCATATGTTTTATATACTATCTGATAAACATACATGTTTAAGGTTAGTTAAGAGTAACAATTTAACAATTTTGTCCCAATAAGTATTGAAATTACACTTACAAATTGTTTCAAAGCAGCTTCACAGTAATAAAGAGAGAAATAATGATTAATGATGCAAAATTAATCAAATATTTAATGGTTAGTCAAGTAGACAAATTTAAATTGTGTTGTACAACAGCTCTAAAAAGACAACACCGTCATTATTCAGCTCCAGTCACTTCAATATTGATTCAGTTCAGTTCAATAACAGTGTCGCAAAATTCGTCAAATATGGAACAAAGTCAAATCAGCTATAAAGCAGCTCTACAGAAGACAATAGTGTCACCATCCAGCTCAATTCAGTTCAAGTTTCTCATATCCATCAGTGTCGGTGCAGTCAAATCGATAATATTACTGAATATTAAGTGTACTTACAAGGATATTTAGAAAATATACTCAAGTTTACTTCATAAAATGAACTTAAAGTGTAAGGAAATACTTTCAAATACAAACACTAACCACCCCAATGTCTACCATATCCATGTCTGATTTTGGTTTTGAAGTTGCAATGAAACTGTAATTTTGACCTTCAACCGTTTGGAGGCCATTGAAGTCCACTATATGGAGAAAAATCCTGGAATGTTTTCATCAAAAACCTTAATTTCTTTTCGACTGAAGAAAGAAACACATGAACATCTTGGATGACATGGGGGTGAGTAAATTATCAGGAAATTTTAATTTGAAAGTGAACTAATCCTTTAAACTTGGATATTACTGACAAGTATACAGAAAAGTTTAAGTATATTTGGCCTGTACTTGTACTTAAACATTTGATCGAGATATTCTTAAGAAAAGTATAATTTAATATTATAAGTACTGTACACTTGGCTTGTTTTTACTCTTATGATAAAGCAGCATATTAAATAATAATAAAAAAAACACACTTTTTTTGTTGTTGCTTCTTTTAGGTAGTTCTCCAGCATATGTTTTATATACTGATAAACATACATGTTTAAGGTTAGTCAAGAGTAACAATTTAACAATTTTGTCCCAATAAGTATTGAAATTACACTTACAAATTGTTTCAAAGCAGCTTCACAGTAATAAAGAGAGAAATAATGATCAATGATGCAAAATTAATCAAATATTTAATGGTTAGTCAAGTAGACAAATTTAAATTGTGTTGTACAACAGCTCTAAAAAGACAACACCGTCATTTTTCAGCTCCAGTCATTTCAATATTGATTCAGTTCAGTTCAATAACAGTGTCGCAAAATTCGTCAAATATGGAACAAAGTCAAATCAGCTATAAAGCAGCTCTACAGAAGACAATAGTGTCTCCATCCAGCTCAATTCAGTTCAAGTTTCTCATATCCATCAGTGTCGGTGCAGTCAAATCGATAATATTACTGAATATTAAGTGTACTTACAAGGATATTTAGAAAATATACTCAAGTTTACTTCATAAAATGAACTTAAAGTGTAAGGAAATACTTTCAAATACAAACACTAACCACCCCAATGTCTACTATATCCATGTCTGATTTTGGTTTTGTCTGGAGTCTGAGCACTTATTTTTCCCAATGGAAATCATTTCTGCCATTTCCCAATAGCTTTGGCTGGCGTGTCAGTTCCCAACTCATTGCTGTTAAAAAACTCTGACAACTAGAAAAGTGCAAAAGAGGCTTCAAGTTTGTCTCTTGAGTTCATATCAGCAGTACAATCTGTGGACAGCTGTACAATAGAGCCTTAACAGAGACAGTGACTTATGAAACAGCCATCTGACTCCCTGCTGTGAGTGTTTAACTCTTTCACAACTAAACCCGATAAAAACCCAGACTCCTTAACATACAGATAAACACTTTTCAAGACAATAAATACATGATTGAGATGATGTATACATGTATTGCCTCAGAATTTGCGTCTGAATAGCGCTGGTTCCGTGGGCGTGGCCGCATTAGCGGATAATGAGCTGAATCACAATTTTTGTTTTTAATTTGACTTACACGATTTAAAACCTGACATTTCAACGTTTCTTTAGACATAAGTCTAATTTTTTTGTGTCATTAGTATTCACTAAGTTACAGTTCATTTTCTGAGAACTATCAGATTGGACTTTGTTCAGAGGTAGACGACAGATCACGCATCATGTTAGTTTTCTTTATTTTGCAAAAAGCACAACATTTTGTTTTTACTCTGAGTGTACACAAATAAAAGAAGATATTCCACAGATTAAAATGGTGTATAACTCTTAATTGTATGTATGAAATCCCACAAGCGTGCTCAAAACCGTTTTTCCACGCACAGCCTGATGTGAGGGATTCCATCGATCTTGTTTAGAGGCCTGTCAGGTAAATTCAAAAATTGCTGCTCTGGTCACTCCAGCACAGGTTTTTGTTTTGTTTTTGTTTTTGACATTTCCCCATTGTGGCGGCCTCCGCTCGCATCCAAGGCCTTGTCGTCGTTTCAGGAATCTGTGTGAGGAATGAGAGGAATTTTGCGCTTTTCTCAGTCTCCGTTTTCCTCTCTTCGCTTCGTGTTGTCCGAATGGCCGGGGCCGTTAAGTTTTTCTTTTGTTTTTTTGAATGGTGACCAACAATAACAACATCCCATAAACAATGGAGTTGGTTGAGTTAATGGGGAGTGGGGGGGTGAAGTGTTATTGCGTTTGGCAGCTGCTGCGCTGGCAGGCTCTCGAGTGAGGGTTAGCAATGTGCTCTTTGTGGTAGTGAGGAGATATTATGTCAGTTCTTGGATATGCGGCAGGTCTCGCGGGACAGAGGACTCTGCATCCTTTAGTAAACCCCCTCTGACTTTCTCACATGCATTCATTTTAACACAATGCCATTCACAAAGCACCTGAAGCAATTTTAGTTCACTCACACATGGTTAATAGCAAACTAACAAAGCAAATGTTAAACATTTGCTTATGTTGTATACTGTATACAGTGTATATGTAAAGTGGCTGAGCATGATATTGCCATGTCGTACATAAAGGGATAGTTCACCCAAAAATAAAAATTCTGTCATCATTTACTCACCCTCAAGTTGTTCCAAACCTGTACATGTTTCTTTCTTCTATTAAACACAAAAGAAGATATTTTGAAGAATGTTGGTATGTTGACGGTAGCCATTGACTTCCATAGTAGGAAAAAAATACTCTGGAAGTCAACGGCTACCGTCAACTGTTTGATTACCAACATTTTTCAAAATATCTTCTTTTGTGTTCAACAGAAGAAAAAAACTCATACAGATTTGGAACAATTTGAGGGTGAGTAAATGATAGAATTTTTATTTTTGGGTGAACTATCCTTTTGACGTTGTGTTAAGTCTGTGCAACATTGTTGAAGATCTAATTCATTGGACCCTCACACACAATGCACTTTGATAAAAAGGGGCAAGGCCTTGGGCCTCGTCGATGCACAGGTGCTGGCTCAGTCCCGTTGCCATGACAACCAGTCTTGGTTGGCACAGGGTCCTGGCCGAGGTGTGCTGCTCTCAGGTTACAGATTTTGCAACTTTTGAGGGCCAAAGGACTCTTCCAACTCTCAGTGCCAAAATAACACAAGAAATCTAATCAGGAACCAGAGCAACAAAAAATATTACAAAAGCACAGTTAAGTGGTGAAAATGTATTTAAAAAAAGTCTCCTGTGTGTGCAAATAACAATACTAACTGAAAACAAAGGTTTTGTTTGTCAGAGTTGAGGTTTTTAATAGAGGCTTCCCACTTGTGTCAGAAATTTGTATATAAAGCATAATGAACTAAGATCCTGATGTAGTATTCGTGAATGAATTAAGTAAAGGTCTGATGATATTCTTCCCACAAGATGACAAGTGACTGCCATCTAGTGGTCATATTTGTGTGACACAAATAGACAGGTTGAGGAACAGTTCAAGGTATTTTATTCAAAATAGAAAGAGAACAATAATATGTCACTCCATACATTCAACAGAATTAACACAACTAATTAAAGTGATTCATGAACATAATATTTTTAAATGTTGACTAAGAAAGCAACATATTTTTAGTTCAGTCATTCTAGTTTCAATCCTATTCCCACACAAAACAAACACACACACAAACACAAACACGAGAAGATTCACACATCCTTAAAGCCTCATTTGATGCACGGTAGCAAAGACTTATTGTAAGTGTGTCACAAATACTCAATCCTCACTGAGTGATACATCAGTCCTCGTGTTTATTCATTCATTCATTGGGTTTTCATCCACACATGTATCACTGGAATCATGATTTTGGCTTGTAGGGATCAGACCAGATCTTCACACCTAATTCAAATAAGACACATAACATGGCAATCATATAAAGAAACTAATGTGCGTTAAATAGCATTCATATGGGCCTAATGCAAATAAACTGTAGTAGGATATTTACTAGAATCTATATTCCTGCCACTAAATGATCCTACTTAAAGCTTCAGACTACAAATCACATGTGTGGTGTCAGGTATTACATGTATTCTTATATGTTTATATCACATATAAACTCACAACACTTGACAGATGTCATAAAGAGTGAACATGACTTACCAACAGGCTGCACATCTGCTTGATTGACTCCAGCTCGATTCATCTTCTGGACCTGCTCTGTAAACACATGAACAAAAATTCAGACAGCAAAGACTGTAGAGAAATGCTGATGTTAAACTTTTTTATTGGGTGAATCTTAAAAAAAAAACTTTTGTTTGTTTGAATTCCCATTTTATTATTATTTTTAAATGTTTTAAACAATTATTTTTTTTATATTAATCTCAGTGGTGCTCAGTGTTATTTTGATATACTATTTAAAGGATTAGTTCACTTTCAAAAAAATTTTTCCTGATAATTTACTCACCCCCATGTCATCCAAGATCATGTCTTTCTTTCTTCAGTCGAAAAGAAATTAAGGTTTTTGATGAAAACATTCCAGGATTTTTCTCCATATAGTGGACTTCAATGAACCCCAAACAGTGGAAGGTCAAAATTACAGTTTCAGTGCAGCTTCAAAGCATTCTACACGATCAAAAAAAAAAAAAAAAAAAAAAAAAAAAAAAATATATATATATATATATATATATATATATATATATATATATATATATATATATATATGTTTTAACCATAAATGCTCATCTTGAACTAGCTCTATTCTTCTTCTTCTCTATTTGAATTCCAGCAGTGTAGACACTGCTAAGTGTATTACTGCCCTCCACAGGTCAAAGTTTGAACTAATTGTTATATACTTACACTAGCATATTGTATATGACAATTTAGTTCAAACTTTGACCTGTGGAGGGCAGTAATACACTTAGCAGCGCATACACTGCTGGAATTCAGATAGAGAAGAAGAATAGAGCAGAGAGCTAGTTCAAGATGAGCATTTATGGTTAAAACGTACACATTTTTTTTTAGAAAATGAGTTTTGGTTTCTCTAGATAAGACCCTTATTCTTCATCTGGGATCGTTTTATAGCTGCACTGAAACTAATTTTGACCTTCAAACATTTGGAATCCATTGAAGTCCACTATATGGAGAAAAATCCTGGAATGTTTTCATCAAAAACCTTCATTTCTTTTCGACTGAAGAAAGAAAGACATGAACTTGAAATCTTGGGTGACATGGGGGTGAGTAAATTATCAGGACATTTTAATTTGAAAGTGAACTAATCCTTTAAACGTCATTATTTTGAATTAGATTATAATTTTATTTTTTGCTTATATTTTAATTTTAGTTATAGTTTGTTATTGTTTTTTGTCATTTTTATTCTTTTTTTGTTGTTGTTGTTTTATGTATATATAGTTTTTATTAAGTTTTAGCTTTTAGTGTTAGTTTATTTAAGTTGGTCTTTTTAGTACTTTAACTCTAAACAAAAATGAGAACTAGGCAAAGAGCAGAAATAAGTTTATATATATATATATATATATATATATATATATATACACACACACACACACATATATATATATATTATTATTTCTGTACATGCTTATTTTATTTCAAGTAATCAAGTAGTCCTTTTCCTTATTACTTTTATAAAATACTTTTACTACAGTCCTTTAAAAAGTCCTTTTTATTTAATTCAGTGTAGATTAAAGACAGTAAAACATTCTACAGTTCTCAATAATACAATAATAGTATGTTTATCATTTACATTAATGTTTCCACTACCTAAACTGAAACCACTAAACTGCAATATAACACAAAATGCAATATCACAACAGAACGTGGTGTTATCTTATATTACGTAAGTTTACTAACAACACATGAGCAGTGTCGTAGTGACTAATGTCAGCGATAAAGGCTTACTGTAGTCTTCAGTGTGAGTGAGAGGATGGAAAAATATAGGATAAAAAGCCACAGCAACAGCAGCAATGAAGCCTCCAAATATGAGCGTTATCCTCTTATTAGTGGACATGATTTTGACAGATTCACCTCATCCGAGGACAGAAATCGTCTCAATCAAGCTTTTCCGGGGTGAAGTTCACATATTAAAAACAAGTTAAAAGTCTACTACTACTCAACAGTTGCTCTATATAGGAAGTGTATATTCAAAATAATTATAATTTAAAATATAATTTATATAAATATGATATTATACTCGTAAAATGTTGATATAGTGAGCTAAGGGTATGGAAGAATAATAATTGATAGTGGGACTTTTATGTTGTCGAGTGTTCTCCCGTCATGCTGTCTGTGTAGTGTTGCTGTGTCAGTGTGTGCAGTGATCGCTGTCTTTCATCAGTAATAATGTCCGGTAGTAACTCATACAGGCTGCGATGCTCTCTCCCCGCACACGAGATGGATGTCAGGGGTCTCGCCGCTGCCGCGTATCCAGACGGAGCGTTTGTGTCCGTGTCCAGAGACCGAACCGCACGGGTCTGGGTACCAAACCCAAGGTACATCACCACTAGCTTCCTCCTGCTGTCTATACCGGGTTTACTTTTGTTTGTTCGTTACTAAGCTGAATGTCTAATAGTTGTCAGAGTTAATGTATTGTTGCCATATCAAGTGAAAATTGCCAACTCATGAGCATCATGAAACGAAACTGACCGGTTTTGGTTTCCTGACAGCGACCGATCTATAAAAACACTCCACTAATGTAACGTTAAAGGAATAGTTCACCCGAAATGAAAAGGAAATCATTTACTCACTATCTTATTGTTCTAAACCCGTATGACTTCCTTTCTTCCTGCATCTTTTTCCATACAATGGCCGTAAAGGGTGACACACGTTGGGAGAATTGTCATTTTTGGGTGAACTGTCCCTTTAAACTTCTCTAAGCGTTCGTTGAGATTCAATTCATATTCAATTAGACAAAAAAAAAATCTAAATAAAATCATATATACACTGCAACTCAAAATTTTGGCTTCAGTAGTTGTTTTTTTTTTAAAGAAAATAGATTTATTGAGCAAGGATGCATTAAATTGATCAACAGTGATGGTAAAAACGTTCACATTGTTCTAAAAAACAAAATCTACAAATAAAGGCTGTTTTTTATTTTTTATTCATCAAAAAAAAAAAAAAATCCTTAAGAAATCAGTTTACACATATATTAAGCAGCACAACTGTTTTCAACATTGATAATAATAATAAACGTTTCTTGTGCACCAAATCATTATATGTGACCCTGGACCACAAAATCAGTCATAAAGGTTAATTTTTAAAAATTGAGATTTGTACATCATCTGAAAGCTGAATAAATAAGCTTTCCACTGATGCATGGTTTGTTAGGATAGGACAATAATTGGTCCGAGATGCAACTATTTGAAAATCTGCAATCTGAGGGTGCAAAAAAATCAAAATATTGAGAAAATCGCCTTTAAAGTTGTCCAAATGAAATCTTTAGCAATGCATATGTACTCACAAAAATACATTTTTGAATATTTATGGTAGGAAATTTACAAAATATCTTCATGGAACATGATCTTTACTTAATATCCTAATGATTTTTGGCATTAAAGAAAAATTGATAATTTTGACCCATACAATGTGTTGTTGGCTATGGCTACAAATATACCCGTGTGACTTATGATTGGTTTTGTGGTCCAGGGTCACATATTAGAATGATTTCTGAAGGATCATGTGACACTGAACACTGGAGTAATGACTGCTAAAAATTCAGCTTTGCTATCACAGGAATAAATTCCATTTTAAATTATATTAAAATAAAATAAAAAAATTAAATTGTAATAATATTTCACAATATTACAGTTTCGCTGTATTTTTTTGATCAAATAAAAGACAGCCTTGGTGGATATCTTACCAACCTCAGACTTTTGAACGGTAGTGTATAAAGGCAATATTTTAAATATATAATAAAAACACAGTCTTATTAAAAATGACAAACACTGTTAACCTAGCTAACTCTTCTGTATTTTTTGCAGTGAAAACCAGGCCTTTACTGAGATGCTCTGTATGAACGGCCACTCAAACTTTGTGTCTTGTGTGTGTATCATCGCTCCTAATGAAACATATCCCCGAGGACTCATCGCAACTGGAGGTCACGACAACAACATCTGTGTGTTTTCACTAGACCGACCAGACCCTCTGTTCACCCTCAAGGGTCACAAAAACACAGGTACTATCCACTGCTGCTAAGTATTTATTACAGTGGTTTAACTGCATGCAGATGTATTGAAATGACACTGGACGGATTTCTGTGGCCATTCCTGGTGTTTTTTGTGTGTTTGTTTACAGTCTGCACACTCTCAGCTGGCAAGTTTGGCACGATACTGAGTGGCTCATGGGACACTACAGCCAAAGTCTGGCTCGGAGAGAAGTGCATGATGACTTTACAGGTAAAATGGCAGGGTTCTTGGTATCACCACAGTAGGACTGCACTATTAATCAAAATAAAACCGCAATCGCAATTTGGCTTAGTGCGATTATCAAGTGTCAAAGGCTGCGATTTAATTAAATAAATATATGGCTCATGAGCAGCTCATGATCTGGTATTTTCAGTGTTTTGGAGCAGCTCGGTTCGCAGTAAATGCTGCTCCACATGAACTCATCTCTGCATATGAGTTTTGGTCACTTATAGTATGCATTTGGGAGCACAATATGTGCCAACTATCTTCCTAAAATTTCACACTTGCATGTAATCGGATAGGGTAGATTATGCATACTCGGTGTGCTATCTGAGGGCAGGGCTCCGAGCTTGGAATTTGGCCCGGACCCAAAGTAGTTCCCCCATCATTTACTGGGTTAGGAGCAACCTATAAGTGAGGCGTGAGGGTGGTGGAGGGATGGGAGGTGAGGTGAGAGACGCCTATATATATATATATATGTCTCATCTCTTGCTGATTGGTTGGATTACCTGAATGTGCTCCTCTCAAACTTTGTTAAAGGGTTAGTTCACCCAGAAATTAAAATTCTGGGTCCCACTTTATATTAAGTGGCCTTAACTACTGTGTACTTACGTTTTAAATTAATCATTTGATACAATGCACTTATTGTGTACATACATGTTTTTACATTGTACTTATATTTTAAAAACACCTGCATGTAATTAGATCTGTAATTAATTTCTGTAATTACATTTATAATTACACTGTTGACCCATCCCTTAAACCTACCCATACCACCAAAGCTTTCTCTAACCATACCCGTATCCCACCTCAACAGCAGCAAATGTGTTTTGCAATTCAATTTGAACCCAATAAGTACATTGTACTTATTTTTTGATGTAAGTACATAGTAGTTAAAGCCACTTAATATAAAGTGGGACCAAATTCTGTCATTAATTACTCACCCTCATGTCATTCCAAACCTGTAAGACTTTCGCTCATCTTTGAACGCAAATGAAGATCTTTTTGATGAAATCTGAGATTCCTGCCCCTCTGCTGACAGTTACATAACTGGAACTTTGACGCTTCAAAAAGTTCATAAAGAGATCGTAAAACTAATCCATATGAATTGAGTGGTTTAGTCCAAATTTCTGAAGAGACACGATCGCTTTATATGATGAACAGACTGAATTTAGGCTTGATGTAAACAACAAACATTGATCAGCGAACATAAGCAGAAGCTCAACCGAATCTGCTTGACACTCAAAAACAAACCTCTTGCTGAAGCTCAAGCATGCCGCATAACACACGAGAATGAACCTCTTTGGTTCTCACACACGTCAAGCAAACATGTTTGAGTTTCTGTTTTCCACAACTGATGTGTGAGTTGATGAATGTTTATATGTGAATAAAAGCCTAAATTCAGTCTGTTCATCATACAAAGCGATCGTGTCTCTTCAAAAAACTGCTCAATTCATATGGATTATTTTTTACAATCTCGTTATGAAATTTTTGAAGCGTCAATTGAAAAGAAAGTCAGTGGTGGGACAGAAAGCTCTTAGATTTCAACAAAAATATCTTAATTTGTGTTCCAAAGATGAACGAAAGTCTTACAGGTTTGGAATGACATGAGGGTGAGTAATTAATGACAGAATTAACCCTTTAAATAAACTTCATTATGAGAAGCACTTGTAAACCGTTAGTTGTCAAAGCTAAATGGTTTAAAGGTCCCGTTCTTCGTGATCCCATGTTTCAAACTTTAGTTAGTGTGTAATGTTGTTGTTAGAGTATAAATAAAATCTGTAAAATTTTAAAGCTCAAAGTTCAATGCCAAGCAAGATATTTTATTTAACAGAAGTCGCCAACATCGAACGGCCAGTTTGGACTACATCCCTCTACTTCCTTCTTTAATGACGTCACTAAAACAGTTTTTTGACTAACCTCCGCCCACAGGAATACACAAGAGTTGCGTTTGTTTAATGTGTTTGTCGCCATGTCGTCGAAACGCTGTTATTTTCATCCCGCAGTCCAATCACCGGGTCTGATTCCGGCTCAAATTGATAGGGTAAAATTAAAGACATGTTTACAATAACACTGAGCGCGTGCATCTCCACGTTATGGTAAGAGGCTCGACCTTTTATCGGGCAAGATGGGCTAAACTGCTGTCGAATCACAACACAGGAACCGCTGGCACAATCAGAACTCGTTACGTATTTCTGAAGGAGGGACTTCATAGAACAAGAAAGTCATCAGCCCGTTTTTATGACAGTGGAAACAGCGGTATACAGATAAGTAAATGATGTGAAAAATACTGTGTTTTTTTACACGCGAAACATGAACACATGTTATATTGCACACTATAAACACAATCAAAGCTTCAAAAAAAACACGAAAAACGGGACCTTTAATGTTTAAAAATAAAGAAAGTAAGACGGCGATAAATATTAGTACTGAAATTTAAATGTAAAATAAAAATATTATTAATATTAATATATTAATAAATGTAAATTATTTTACACTCATTTTTACGGTAAAATAGTAAAGTACTACAATATTATTTTTATTGTTTAATAATAATAATTATTGTCATATTGACATATAATCACAATTTTTGTCCAAATTGGATTTTTGTTTTATTTATTACATTTGCAATCACAATTTTTTTATCAGTAAATCGCAATTTAATTTTTTAGTTTTTTCCACAAATCGTGCAGCTCTACACCACAGATTTTCTTAAATATGTTTTTTTCCCCCGAAAAACATGTTTTTTCTCTAAGAGCGAGACACTGCAGTCGATTTCAATACAGTGTGAATATGTGCTGACTGGTTTCCTTCTGTAATTGCTGCTCCTCAGGGACACACCGCTGCTGTATGGGCTGTGCTTATTTTACCGGAGCAGGGCTTAATGCTGTCTGGATCAGCTGACAAGACCATCAAATTATGGAAGGCTGGTCGCTGTGAGAACACCTACACTGGTACATTGGTGCAACTGATACCTCTAATGCTTTTAACAAGACAACAATGTTTATTTGATGCTGAATATACAAATATTGGAGCTTGTTTAATTGTAACAGCTCTCCAGAAGGGGTCACCATTTGTAAAGACTGTGGCACGGGTGACTCCAGATGTGTGAGATATTTGAAATGTGTGTTTCCTGCAGGTCATGAGGACTGTGTGCGAGGGCTCGCGGTGATAAACGACGTGGAGTTTTTCTCCTGCAGTAATGACGCCAGTATTAGACGGTGGTTGGTGACGGGTGAATGCGTGCAGATTTACTACGGTCACACAAACTATATCTACAGCCTTGCTGTCTTCCCTAACGGACAAGGTGATTATCTTTAGTTTTCTTGTATGTTTGATCCATTTTAGTGTATAAAATCTCCCATATTGTCTTCTTTTTTTCCTGTCATAGACTTCATAAGCACAGGAGAGGACAGGACACTGAGAGTCTGGAGGAAGGGGGAATGTTCCCAGACTATCCGTCTTCCTGCCCAGTCAGTGTGGTGCTGCTGTATTCTCCCTAATGGAGACATTGCTGTGGGAGCCAGGTATACATACTATTTCTGTTTCATCTATCTAATCTAGTTGCAGTTTATTAGCCTGCATGAGGCTGAGCATTTCACATCTCTTTGAAGCGATGGCATTATCCGTGTGTTCACTGAGAGTGAAGACCGTGTAGCAAGTGCTCAGGACCTGCAGGCTTTTGAGGATGAGCTCTCCAAAGCCATCATCGATCCCAAGACTGGAGACTTGGGCGACATCAAAATAGAGGACTTACCTGGGAGAGAACACCTCAGTGAGCCAGGTAAGCAGATTGAGGTGTGCCTTGTACACATGCAGGGTTTTCTAGAACATTAAGCAGATGTCTTTGCTTTTAATGGATCTTTAGTTTGAAATATATCAAATATAAAAATAAAATAGACTGCCGTTCAAAAGTATGGAAGTTTGAAAGACATCAATACTTTTATTTAGCAAGGCTGCATTGATTAGAAGTGATAGTAAATTACACATTTATATAGTTGCAAAAGATTAAAAAACATTTTTAAACAGAATCCCGAAAAAGGCCTATTTCCAAAAAAAAAAAAAAATAAGCAGCAGAACTGTTTTCAAAATTGATAATAATAATAAATGTTTCTTGAGTAGCAAATCAGAATGATTTCTGAAGGATCATGTGACACTGAAGACTGGAGTAATGATGCTGAAAATTCAGCTTTGCTATCGCAGGAATAAAATTTAATTTATTACAAATAAATTAAAATAGAAAAGTTATTTTAAAATATAATAATATTTCACAATATTACTGTATTCATTTTTAAATAAATGCAGCCTTGGTGAGCATAAGCATAACATTGAAAAAATCTTACCAATCAAAAACTTTTGAATGATAGTATATAGGTATCATATCACGTTATATTATAAGCAAGAGTGTACACAAGTTTTTCAGTCTGGTTCTCATGAGAGCACCTGGAGATTCAGTTTGGTACTCATACTGCATACTGAGTGTGACTCATTAAATTTAATTCTAAAAAATAAAATTATTAATAATAGCCTCATTGTACTTTTAGTTCTTTTTTTTTTAAAATAAAATAATAATACTAGTGTGACAATACTATTAAATTTTATAATAAAAAATGTTATTTGTTAAAATATTATTTATATTAAAATGTTAATATAAAATATTAAATAAAATAAAACATTTATTTCATAATACACTTAAAAATACAATGCTAATATTTACATTTACATTTTTTCTTTCTCTTTATATGAATTTTCAACATTTTCAAACCTAAAATCACCAAGCTTTTATTTTGGTGGGTTGCCAGGAAATAAGCATATGCACTGCCAGTTTTAGCACTATCGAGTGAAGCATTTTTTGCGTTTTGCTCTGAAACCGGCAGATGTATTATGCATTCAGTTAAAATGGAAATCTTATACAGTATTAAAGGGTTAGTTCACACAAAAATGAAAATTCTGTCATTTATTACTCACCCTCATGCCGTTCCACACCCGTAAGACCTTTGTTAATCTTCGGAACACAAATTAAGATATTTTAGTTGAAATCCGATGGCTCCGTAAGGCCTTCATAGGGAGCAATGACATTTCCTCTCTCAAGATCCATAAAGGTAAAAACATATTTAAATCGGTTCATGTGAGAACAGTGGTTCAAAATTAATATTATAAAGCGACGAGAATATTTTTGGAGCGCCAAAAAAACTAAATAAGGACTTATTTAGTGATGGCGGATTTCAAAACACTTCTTCAGGAAGATTCGGAGCACAAATGAATCAGTGTGTCGAATCTGCTGTTCGGAGCGCCAAAGTCATGTGATTTCAGCCGTTGGCAGTTTGACACGCGATCTGAATCATGTTTCGAAACACTGATTCATCTGTGCTCTGATGCTTCATGAAGCAGTGTTTTGAAATCGGCCATCACTAAATAAGTCCTTATTTTGTTTTTTTGGCGCTCCAAAAATATTCTCGTCACTTTATAATATTAATATTGAACCACTGTACTCACATGAACCGATTTACATATGTTTTTAGTACCTTTATGGATCTTGAGAGAGGAAGTGTCCATTGCTCCCTATGGAGGCCTCACGGAGCCATCAGATTTCAACTAAAATATCTTAATTTGTGTTCTGAAGATTAACGAAGGTCTTACGGGTGTGGAACGGCATGAGGGTGAGTAATAAATGACAGAATTTTCATTTTTGGGTGAACTAAACCTTTAAATTTAGTCCATCTAAAACAGTGAATGTACTTTAACAGCTGACAACCATATCAGTGTGCAAATGAGCGGTCTGAACTTATTTACCCAGCACATTTTTCACCTGTGCATCACTTATGTGCCCCCCTCATAAGCTTATATAAAATCTGAATGTTTGCTCACTGTATTGTATATTTGTAGGGAATCGTGATGGACAGACACGGCTCATAAAGGAGGGCTCTAATGTTGAAGCATATCAGTGGAGCATGAGTGATGGACGCTGGGTGAAGATTGGTGATGTAGTGGGCGGGTCTTCTCAGCAAAGTTCAAAGCGAGTGATGTATGAAGGCAAGGTGAGACGCTAGTACATTTTTTGCACGTCATAGTTTGTATGCTGTATCAGTGGTTTGAAATTAATCTTTTTAATGTCCAACATTGATACTGACCAGAGGTTAAACCATAGTTAATCAGGCTGCAATCATGTTGTAACCTCTGTGCTTTCTCTGCCTGAAGGAGTACGACTTTGTCTTCACCATTGATGTGAACGAGGGAGGTCCACCCATGAAGCTGCCTTACAATGTGACCGATGACCCCTGGCTAGTAGCTCACAACTTCCTGCAGAAGAATGACCTGAGCCCCATGTTCTTGGATCAGGTGGCCAATTTTATCATCGAAAACACTAAAGGTCACACTCTTGGGCCAGCCCCCGCCTCGGCCACAGACCCCTTCACAGGTAACCGGATCACTACTAAATATCTGGTTTGGTATATATTCATGTACACACACTTTGTTCAGTTGAAGGTAAAGACTGAAATGTGTTGCATATTCCTCCTGTGTTCTCAGGTGCAGGGCGATACATCCCAGGTTCAGGAGGCGACAACCAAGGATTTGGTGCTGATCCTTTCACAGGTAAGCCTTTTTGAATAGCACTTGTTATTTTCAAATATGAAACCAAAGGTTGTTGTACATTTATGAGAGATTTTTGTATTTGTTTGTGCAGGAGCTGGTCGTTATATACCCGGTTCAGAATCCACAGGCACGGTGCCTTCAGGCGGAGCTGATCCTTTTACTGGTAAAATACATAGAAATGCACAAATACACGGCGGCACACTCACACGTGGATCATGTACACTAATGTACCTCTCAATCCTCTCCAGGTGGCAGTGCATATTCCTCTTCCTCTCAGAAAGCTACAACAAACATCTTTTTCCCCAATACCGATGGAGTTATGTTTGAACAGGCAAATACCACCCAGATTCTTGGTAAGTGACACATTTACATCAGAATTCGACTTACTCAAAGTCTCTGCTACAGCTTTATGATGTAAGGTGGGCCACAGGACTTTCAGGTTGGGCTGAAAAATGGCAAAAAAAGTGCCATAAAGTTACATTTTTAGAAATAGTACCATGGTAATAACACAATATTCTGTGAAGCAGTGTTATTTTAGTATTTTTATGTACTATTAAAGTTTTTAATATTTTGAATTAGATTTTTGTTTCTTTTTAATTTTAGTTAAAATTTTAGTCATTTTGTTACTAAAATATGTCTAAAAAAGTTTTACTTTTTAAGTTTAGTTATTTTAGCCCTTCAAACTCAACCTTAACTAAAATGAGAAATGTTGCCTCCTTGGCAACTAATTGAAATAAAATAAGTTTTTTTTTTTTTCCCCCACTTAAATTTTTATTTTATTTCAAGAAATAATTTATGGATTTAATTTTCTTTAAAGTCAATGATAAAACCTTGTAGTACCATGTCAATACAGTGAATCATTCAGTAGCATATGTATGTGTTTTTTGACTTCATCTCTGTGGGCCCCTCCTGATTGGGTGGTCCAGAGCTGGGCTGCTCAATCTATAATGTCATACTTGCTGACACAACCTCTCCTGTATTCCCACATGACATTTCCCCAATATTATGTATAGGTAAGCTTCGGGAGCTGAACAACACTGCTCCTCCGGACCATAAGCTGAGTGACGCAGCATTGGACTCTCTGGAGAAGTTGTTAGTCCTTGTTACAGACCTGAAGAGTCAGGAACAGCCCACAGCAGAGCAGATCAGTGTTCTCTGGAGGACTTGCCACTGGCCAGAAGGTAAGACATTGAGATCACTTTATTAAAATTTCACTATACTACCAATGTTTAGCAAAGTATCACTGAGGGCAAGGGTGTCCAGTCCTACTCCTGGAGGGCCAAGGTCCAGCAGAGTTTAGCTACCTACAACCCTATTTAAACCAATTATCAAGGTCTTAAGAATTACAAAAAACTACTTATCAGGTAGTCTGATTACTCTGCAGGAAGATAGCCCACCAGAAGCACTCCTGACTAGTTTATTTGAAGCATTTGATTCGGAACCTGAGGCCAGTTGCATAAACGTCTTAAGAACTAGTCTGACCAACTAGCAGTTAGTCAAGGGGTAGTTAATTTTACTTTTCAGATTCAAATGAGACCAGTCTACTTTTTATGTAACTTTGTGACCAGTCATAAAGAAAAAAAATTGATGACTAACTTCCATGACTAATCCATTACATTCTGATGTTTTAATACAGAAGAAAAGATCTGTTGCTATTTCTGTTTCAGCATAACTTTAATCCAAGATTGTTTCTCTGTAAATCAAAATAGCCCGTCAAACAGTCTGTAGTAATTACTATAGTAAAGCTCAATTAAGTAATCAGTCATCATCTCCCTCCTCAGAAATTGTTTTCCCTGTGTTGGACATCCTGCGCTTGGCTGTGCGCCATCCTGAAGTCAATGCCCAGCTTTGTGGCGGGACAGAGGGTGCCAGTCTTTGCAACCATCTCCTGGGTCTCATGTCCCCCGAAGGCAGGCCTGCCAACCAGATGCTGGCGCTCCGCACTCTCTGCAACTGTTTCTCTGGGTCCCACGGCCGCGCTCTACTCTTGGGGCACCGTGACACAGTCCTCTCCCGGGCCGGAGACCTCCGTGCTGTCTGCAACAAGAACATCCACGTGGCGCTGGCTACCCTGGTGCTCAACTACGCTGGAAGATTGTACGGTCAACCTGCTGAGATCGAGGCCAAGGCACAGTGCTTGTCAGTGGCTAGCACTGCCTTAGAGGTCGTACAGGACAAAGAGGCTGTCTTCAGGCTGCTGGTGGCCCTGGGGACCACAGTGGCCAGGGACAACACCGCAAAGGACCTTGCACGATCTTTGGGTGTCAACTCTCAGATTTCTAAATATGCCAGGGTCTCTGATCCGGCTAAAGTGGGGGAGTGCTGCCGACTAGTGCTTGATGAACTGCAGTGACGTCAGGAAGGTGTCGAAGGATGCAAACCATCTTCTTCTTCCATTACTACTCCTCCACGATAAAACCACCCTCTCAGATCTCTTAAACCTCATTCTCTATCATTAGTTTGTATTTAAATTTTCACATTTTGATGCTGAATGGATATGAATGAATGCATGATGTGAATAAACACTGGTGATTAATCTAAATCGTTCTTAAAGCAAGACTCATGTTATTGATGTAGATCAGTGGTTCTTAACCTTTTTGATATTTTTAATGTCTACATTACACGTGAGCGGCAAGACGTGACAAAATGAAAGACGTGTGACGACACCGACAGTAAAATGATGTCCCGTTCTATTTCTGATGAACTAGCGTTTGCACTACTTCCAACGACAAGACAAATGGATTTAAAATTTTCACTTTTGACGCGTACAGTATATACTGCACCAAGCTGTTGTGGCAAGATGCGACAACGGTCAACCCGGTGTAGACATATTGCAAGATATTTCTACCGTTTCTGCTTTAATTGACAAGCTGCTCGTTTTCGAAATTTTTATTAACAGAAACTAGGAGTATTGATATATTAAATTAAACCATGATTCATTTTGTGATTCCAGAAGCCTTTATTCAAGAACTGTTCTTGAGTAAAAGCAATAGCTATTGAAAGGGAAAAAAAAATTCAGTTTACATATTTGTTTTTTAACATTTAGATTTATTATTTTGAGTCATCGTGTTTTGAAGCCTTGCCAGTTACATTTTATTTTCGCACTCCGTTGCTTTTCTGAGCGCGTACACCTGAAGCACGCACACTAAAAGCCCGTCAAACAGTGTGCGAGTACTGAACTAAATTCTCTTTCGCGCCTTATTGCGCTTAAACTGACAAATACACACAGGCTTTAGATAAGCACAGTCGTTTATATATTCGGATACAGTTCGGATGCGTGTCAGTATATTGAATCCGTGCATTCCGTCTTAAAGTGACAGCAGCCTAAAACACTTATTGCCATCTGTCATTAATGTTAATCAAAGAACAAAAGACAACAAGAAAATCACTCAATGCTCTTGATTGAATAACTTCAGTAGCTTTAATAGGAATCAGTGTATTTTTAATTCATACAGTGAAGTCAATGTAGTGTTTTATTTTTTCATTTGTTTATTCAATTTCTTGAATGCTACTGTTAGATACACCTACAGTAGCTGAAAAATTAAAGTACTGTTTATTTCATTTTTATCTTATATTGTATTTGTCCTATTTGTCATTTGCATATTTGTTCTTATTTTTAATAACAAAGATAAAATAATGAAATAAAATCAAGTGAAATAAGATTTTGGTCGTATCACCCACCCCTACTTTGGCCTAAATGGTCTGTGATTCTTTTTTCTTTTGTTACCTTGTAAGGCTAAATTTTTGTGACTTGCAAAATAGTCTTAAAAACCAACATGAAAAAGAATCGTGATCCTTCCAGAAAAAAAAATTGTGATATGATTTTTTTTTTTTGCCATATCGCCCACACCTAGCATCAGCTTTTTAATTTTGATGAAAGATAGCAAAACATTTTTTTTTTCATTCACAATAAGACCAGAAAAGTATATTAATAAAGAAAATTGTTTCAATTTTAATTTCATGTTGACTTTTAAGGTAGAGAAAATCTATTAAATTTAAATATAAGGCTACTACCAATGATTTTTCCACTTTTATCTCTAAAATATTAAGCATCTGTAGTTAAAACACAGATGAAATCCTACATGCCAACAATGGTTTAGTGATCAAGTCTAACGGTCATATTCGGGTAATAAAACTCATGTGCTATGGCATTACTATTAAAATACCTTAAATACACTGGATGGTCACATTGTAGCAAACCCCAAACATTCCATGCCTTCACTATACTATTAGTAAGACACAAATAAAATAAAAGCTAAATAAATAATGCTAAAACCAGAGCTCAAAAACATACATCTAGAGCGTGGACAGCTTGTGTTGTTCCTCTTGCCTTTTACTCTATTATAGACTCCAAAAATCTTCATGTAAACAATTTTTGTAATGACACTATCAGCTTTGTGCAAGTTAAAGCACTGTGCGTTGTTAGTCTCTTTTGGACCATATAAAGTAGTAATCTGGCAGCTTTGTAACATGCTATACTTAAAGCATAAAGCATGCCACCACATAGCACATCATCTGGACAGTCAAACTTACATAATGTATTCACACAGTTTTCAAATACATTATGGGAAATGATTGATAGCATCAAGGTTTGGTACAGCTGTAGTGATCATGATTCAACTTTAGGTCCCATAGCAGATGAAAGCTTGAATTCACTGACGATGGATCTCCACAGCTATTTTGTTTTAAAGTACTACGGAGTGCATTACCTACTCTCTCACCAAGCACAGATGCCAGAGTTAACGCCGCTAGCGAAGAGCACGAAACCCTTGAAAAGGTGCCTGCTAGTTTATCATATAAGTTGCTGTAAATTGCAATACTTCTGTCTAAAAGTTTAACCTTTAAACTCTATGATTCACATTTGCTTAGGCGGATCTGCATCCAAGTCACATTTGGAAAAATAAACCTTTAATCTATAGCATACTAATGAACAACCTTACGAGAACCTTTTAAGAACACTAATGTTTAACCAGGGTTTCTATGCTGCATTGGTCATCTCATCAGTGAATTCAGCCATAATGTCATGCAGCCA
This sequence comes from Megalobrama amblycephala, assembly GCF_018812025.1. Taxonomy (NCBI): domain Eukaryota; kingdom Metazoa; phylum Chordata; class Actinopteri; order Cypriniformes; family Xenocyprididae; genus Megalobrama; species Megalobrama amblycephala. The sequence goes on from NC_063046.1 coordinate 34,960,967, forward strand.
AATGTCCCGTTCCTCTTGTGAAGTGTCCACCAAATAGATCACCACCTTACGGTCCCAGGGATGTGATGCCTCCTGCACTGATTCCAGCTGGGCTACCAGGGGCTTCTTCTCAACGTGGTTCCTGAACACAATGGAGGCCTCCTCAGACCACTGCCTGGGTTTCACACCTGGAAAAATCAGACGCACTTTCAGATATTCTGCACTCTGGTTTGCAAACAGTCACACTTGAATTTCTCAAATTAGCTACATGAAAACAAGGAACAGTTCTGAGATTCAGTTTTCGAGATTCATATCATGCCAGGGACTTTGACAAGCCTCTGTGGAAACAGAAGTGATAGTCCAAACAGCACACAGTCTGTAAAGTACTTTAGTAAGTGACCTGAATATGGAAAAGATAAATGATAAACTCAGTCAACTCTCTACAAAAGCAATTGCCTTTCTCCTTCTAGTGTTTTTCTCCTTTAGTTGTATTTTACCCTGCCAGGTATCATTTATTCTACTCATTCAGTTCCAAAGAAACTAACTTGATTACACTTTTTCATTTATATACTCTGCTGTTTAATTGTTTGGGGTCAGTAAAATCTTCTAATGTTTTAGAAAGATGTCTCACCAAGGCTGCATTTATTTGAAATACAGTAAAAATTGTTATATTGTAATTTTTTTTTTTTTTTTACTTTTTTTTTTTTTAATTTTATCATTTGAATATATTTTAAAATGTAATTTATTCCTGTCATGGCAAAGCGAAATTTTCAGCATCATTACTCCAGTCTTCAGTGTCACATGATCCTTCAGAAATCATTCTAAAATGATGATTTGCTGCTCAAGAAACATTTCTTGTTATTATCAGCATTCAGTCTGTTGTATCATAAATGTCTTTACTAGGGCTGCACGATTTGGGGAAAATGTCATATTGCGATTATTGAGGTCAATATTGCGATTGCGATAGCGATATAATAAACAAATAGTATCAGGAGTCATCTTGCTTGGTTCTCAATGAAAATACACACACAGATTACTGATAATGCTGAAATGTGTATTTCTCAACTCAAACTAGCAACAACAGCAAACAAATGCACAGCGTTTTCAAATTAAAATATTTTTATGAAATTAAATAACATCTTTGCATTACTGCAAACTTGTTATAATCCCATTTAAGATATTTGTTTCTTTACTAATCTGTAGTGGTTCAACGGATCACAAAACTCACGGTTCAGATCACATCACGGTTATGACGTCACAGATCGGATCATTTTTCGGATCAGCACAAAAAATAAAATTGGATGGGGGTAACTTAACTTTGCATTTATTACTTAGCCCACTTAAACTATTCTGACACCATAACATAAACTGCTAGCCTAAATAATACATTATTAAAGGCAAGTGAACAGACTGTAAAAAGAACAAATACTGTACACCAATTACAACAAGCATAGATAAATACTACATAAAGTTACAAATAAAGTGTAAGGTCTAACTTTAGTATTAATTTTCATGCACAGAAATGTAATAATTAAATGTAAAATGACACTGTTCATTGTATAAATTTAAAGGTCCCGTTTTTCGTGGTTTTTTGAAGCTTTGATTGTGTTTATAGTGTGCAATATAACATGTGTTCATGTTTCGCGTGTAAAAAAACACAGTATTTTTCACATAATTTACTTATCTGTATACCGCTGTTTCCACTGTCATAAAAACGGGCTGATGACTTCCTTGTTCTATGAAGTCCCTCCTTCAGAAATACGTAACGAGTTCTGATTGTGCCAGCGGTTCCTGTGTTGTGATTCGACAGCAGCTTAGCGCATCTTGCCCGGAAAGGTCACGCCTCTTACCATAACGTGGAGATGCATGCGCTCAGTGTTATTGTAAACATGTCTTTAATTTTACCCTATCAATTTGAGCCGGAATCAGACCCGGTGATTGAAAATGAAATGAAAATAACAGCGTTTCGACGACATGGCGACAAACACACTCTACAAACGCAACTCTTGTGTATTCCTGTGGGCGGAGGTTAGTCAAAAAACTGTTTTAGTGACGTCATTAAAGAAGGAAGTAGAGGGATGTAGTCCAAACTGGCCGTTCGATGTAGGCGACTTCTGTTAAATAAAATATCTCGCTTGGCATTGAACTTTGAGCTTTAAAATTTTACAGATTTTATTTATACTCTAACAACAACATTACACACTAACTAAAGTTTGAAACATGGGATCACGAAGAACGGGACCTTTAATATAGATTAATCTTTGTTAAAGCTGTGTTTTGTTGTGTGATTTACATGACAGACAACAGCAGGTATTTATAGGTTGCTGTCACTTTAAGAGTAAGACATGCACGCACACATCGGACAGATATACATCCGAATTCTCACCTCGTTCAATTAAGACATAACTGAATGTGTTTACATGAATACTTGCTGAGAGGGGTATTTTGACTGACATAATGCGTGTATGTGACCATCCAAGTGCACTGAGGACGCGAAAGAGAAATCAATTTGGAGTTCGCGAGCTATAACGCGCCTCTCTCTCTCTGTGTGCGCGCGAGCCTGGTATGTATGTGCGTCATGTGCGCACCGATAACAGCGCTGCGTGCGATACCGAATTAAATCCTCTTTCCTCTTCAACCACTACTAATCTGGGTTTATAATCTTATAGCCAAAATATCGCCATATAACAGAGGTAGCGTTTTTTCTTGCCACCAGTTCAGTGACCGTTTGCTCCGCATCCATCTTTACCCGTTCTCTGCGCTGCACACCGGAAAAGTCATGACCATGCGCGCCACACATGCCACTGCCTAAACTGAAACTGACTGGTCTTCTTTTTATTAGCGGTGTATAAAATGGGCAAACAGCTCTCAGATAATGGGTTGTTGTGTCCACACATGTATTTTTTTATTTATTTATTAACTTATTATTATTTTATTTCATAAAATCGCAGCATTTTGCGTCATATAATCGCACAAGCTTGACATTGCGATTGCGATATGATTAATCGTGCAGCTCTAGTCTTTACTGACACTGCTGATCAATTTATTGTGTCCTTGCTAAATAAAAGTCTATCCCTCTCTTTCTCTCTCTCTCTCTCTCTCTCTCTCTCTATATATATATATATATATATATAAAACACTTTACAATAAGGTTCATTAGTTAACATTAATGTATTAACTAACATGAACTAACCATTAGCAATACATTTGTTACTGTATTTGTTAGTCTTTATTAATGTTAGTTAATAAAAAAATACAGCTGTTCATAGTTTGTTCATGTTACTTCACAGAGCCTTAACTAATGTTAACAAATACAACTCTTGATTTTAATAATGTATTAGTAAATCTTGAAATTATCAAAGATTAATAAATGCTGTAGAAGTGCAGTTCATTATTAGATCATGTTAACTAATGTAGTTAACTAATGAACCTTACTGTAAAGTTTTACATTATATATATATATACACACACACATTGTTGGATATTGTTGAAGGAACATTCACAGGAACTGCATGGGATCGTGGAAAAAAAGTCTCTTCTGAATGGATAGTGGAAGGATTTTGAGAGGTGATGAACTAGAAGTCTAAAACAGCCTTTTCAATAAATGAAAGAGCCTTTCTAACAGGAAATGAAGTATACCAGCCAGCTGAGCAGTGATGGCCTGGAAGGGGAGCTGGCAGAACTCCTGGGTGAGGGGCCGGAGCTGGGTGCTGCTCACCAGCTCATGTTTGCCATAGTCCAGCTGAAACACTGAGACCAGACCATTGGTCAGAACTCCTTTCACCAGTACACGGTACCAGCTGCAAAATGAAAGAGAGTGGTCACATGACCTCACATTCCCCCTGTCTCTCAGAAACAAAACTGCACAGGGTTTACATCAGACTTTATGCTGGTAGTCCACCTAGACCAAGGGTGTCCACTGCCCAGTCCTACTCCTGGAGAGCCACCTTCCAGCATAGCCCTAATTAAAGTCACCATGAATCAAAATTGACAGTTCTTCCCAACCTTCTTATGTTTTTTATGGAATCTGCAGCATTTATTATAAATTATTTATCTGTGCACATCATTTATTTTTAATGTTTTTTTATCTTTAAACAAAATAACTTCCCCTTCCTCTTGCAACGACTTCTCTTCTCTGATGACGACGTGTTTACTAGCGTGAGGGCGGGGCAAAATTGTCACTCATATGAGATCACAGCAATAACAAACCACAATGGTCCAACGATCCAATTAATTCTTGATGGAGGAAATAAAGTCCCACCCTAAGTACAAAATACACTTGAACCAGGATCACTACAAACTTTCAGGCAGATACGTAAGAACTCTGCAGGAAAGTGGTCCTTCAGGAGCAGGATCGGACACCCCTGACCTAGACATGCACACAAATGCAGACACTTACTTGTTTTCCACCTTGGCAGCGCAAACCTGGTTCTTCTCTACTTTGAGCGGTTTCTCCTCCATCTTATTATAATGCAGAATCATCTCCCCCATCAAAACCACCAGTTTGTACATATCCTGCCATGGCTGTAGCACAAAGTGGCCAGGATGGCACGCCACTGAAATAAACACGTCCATATTCTGCCCAATCTCAGGCAACTCCAGCAATGGTGGAAGAGCCAGCTGTTCAGGCGGAGAGCCTGGAGGTGTGCCCTGGCTCCCCAGCGGAGATAACTTTTTGGGTGTGTGTGGTGCTTTATCCCCTCTATCAGTGCTGACGTTGGAGGTCTGGATGGTGGCATGAATTGTCGGGGCATTCAGGGCTTTTAAAGGCCCTCTGCTGCTTAAGAAAACATCCTTCTGGTGGTTCCACAGATCAGAGTCAGCCAGCTGTTGGTTTAAACTGCTGCTTGTGTCATGGAAGTTCTTGCTGGTGAAAAGATAAACATGAGCAAGGCGTTTGTTCTCATCCACTTTAGCGATCTAGAAAAAAAAATGCATTAAGTGTTTTAGTGCTTCTTTTCTCCTGTTCTTTTAGGTGTCATTGCACTGCACATCAAATTACTTTGAGCGGTCGGATATATTATACAGTCCCAAACACAGCAAAGTGGTTCATCTTCTTGAAACTGCTTATCCTTAATTTAGTCAGGGTTCCTGGTTCATAAGCTACTTGCACTTCAACAAGTCATTATGGAAACTTTTTTCCACCACTGGAAAAAAATAAAAATAAAAAAGGTGACTTTTTATCTCACAATTCTGACATTTTTTCTCAGAATCGCATGATATAAACAATTGCAAGTTATAAAGTAACAATTGTGAGATATAAACTCGCAATTCTGAGAAAAAAAGTCAGTCTTTTTTTCCTCATAATTGGACTTTATAACTTGCAATTGCGAGTTTATATCTTGCAATTCGGGCATTATAACTAGAAATTGCGAGTTTGTAAATTTGTAAATAACTTTCTCCGAATTGCGAGATGTAAATTCGCAATTGTGAGGAAAAAAGTCAGAATTGTGAGATAAAAAGTCTTCATTCTTCATTTTTGTTTTATTCCGTGGAGGAAACAAGCTTCCATACGTCATGAATGCAGTAACCCACTTAAATATGTTTGATCGTGTTAGTTTTGTTATGGTTAACTAAAACAATTAAAAATTATTTTTGGTAGTTAAAATAAAGCTGAAATAGAAATAAAATAGAAATATTAGATACTTAAACTTAAAAAAAGAAATAAAAAATTAGAAATGTTGCCTTAGGAACTAACTAAAATAAATGTTTAAGTTCAAATTTTAAAGGTGCCATCAAACGTTTTTTTACAAGATGTAATATAAGTCTAAGGTGTCCCCTGAATGTGTCTGTGAAGTTTCAGCTCAAAATACCCCATAGATTTTTTTTTAATTAATTTTTTTAACTGCCTATTTTGGGGCATCATTAGAAATGTGCCGATTCATGTTGCGGCCCCTTTAATTGCTCACGCTCCCCGCCCCCGGAGCTCGCGACTGCCTTAAACAGTGCATAAACAAAGTTTACACAGCTAATATAACCCTCAAAATGGATCTTTACAAAGTGTTCATCATGCATGCTGCATGCGTGCGTCGGATTATGTGAGTAATGTATTTATTTGGATGTTTATATTTGATTCTGAATGAGTTTGAGGCTGTGATCCGTGGCTAAAGCTAACATTACACACTGTTGGAGAGATTTATAAAGAATAAAGTTGTGTTTATGAATTATACAGACTGCAAGTGTTTAAAAATGAAAATAGTGACGGCTCTTGTCTCCGTGAATAGAGTAATAAACTATGGTAATTTTAACCACATTTAACAGTACATTAGCAACATGCTAACGAAACATTTAGATAAACAATTTACAAATATCACTAAAAATATCATGATATCATGGATCATGTCAGTTATTATTGCTCCATCTGCCAATTTCTCTATTGTCCTTGCTTGCTTACCTAGTCTGATGATTCAGCTGTGCACAGATCCAGACGTTAATACTGGCTGCCCTTGTCTAATGCTTTGAACATGAGCTGGCATATGCAAATATTGGGGGCGTACATATTAATGATCCCGACTGTTACGTAACAGTTGGTGCTATGTTGAGATTCGCCTGTTCTTCGGAGGTCTTTTAAATAAATGAGATTTATATAAGAAGGAGGAAACAATGGAGTTTGAGACTCACTGTATGTCATTTCCATGTACTGAACTCTTGTTATTAAACTATGCCAATATAAATTCAATTTTTAATTCTAGGGCACCTTTAACTAAAATTAAATAAAACTGAAATAAAATGTAATTAAAGCTATAAATATATAAAAAAAATCAAATGCTAATAAAACTGACAAGTACATAATTGATATAATTGCTATAAATCTGGTTTGCTAAATTTAATGCTTAATGTATTTTTTTTGGGGGGGGGGGGGGGCAACTTTTAACTTGTAAAAGCAACTTTTCGATGCCTTTTCCACTTTTTTAACACATTTTTTCTACACTGGAATTTGCCTCAGGTTTATGTTTGTATCTTATGTGCAAATAAAGTAAGATTAAATGTAAATGTGAAAACAGAGCAGCATTAGTATTTAACTGGCCTTCAAGCTGCAGTCACTGCAGTGTAGAACCGTGTCTCTCAGCCACTGTACAGCATCAGGAGTCCATGCGCCTCCGCTCACAGGCAGATCTGCCAAACAACACTTCAGTGCCTGCAGAGCAAATAAAAGAAAAGACGCAGACAAACAAGCTCACATATTAATGACCTAACAATTAAAGTATAAGTTCACACAAAAATCACTCTGCCTGAACAGCTGTCACCAATGTTCCCTCTAATTTTTTTTCCTCGCTGAGCAAAACTTTTCTCTGTTGAGCGCACATTTTGGTCACCTGAGTAAAAACATACTTTATATCAGACCTGTACAATGAACGTAAACACACACAAAAAAATGGTTTTATCATGCAACTGTAACATTTAACTTTAATGTGCCGTTTCTATTGTATTTGACCCTTGATGTAACTTAGTGATATATTAAATAATATGTTTGAAAACAAGCAGTTCAGTCACTAAATTAAGCATTTAGGTTAATTTTAGGTTACTTGAGATTTTTTCACATTGCTGTATTAACTGTACCAGTCTTTACCAAGAAATTCTATTAAAAAATAATTTCTGTCCTCCTGCAGGACAGTTCAATTCTTTATAATAATATAATATGAGCAGTTACAATGACGGTTTGGGACAACCATAATGTGTTTTTGTACAGTCAATTATTAGCAAAAGACAGTGTTAAACCATCAAAATTACATGTTTATTGCTTATGAATTTCCCAGATTTTATATACCAGGAGGTTAAGATTTTTCGTGGCAAGGAGCCATAAACAATCCCCTTGTGAGATCAATTTTTTATTAGGCTTACATTATAATATAATAAAATATAATATAATATTTAAGTATTTAAACTGATATACATTATTATATTATGTATTATACAGTATTATGCTTACATTTGTTTTAATATTTTATAAAGTGAAAACAAACTGAAGCATTTAAATAGATCTGATTGCTAAATATTTTTAAGAAAAGTGCACATTAACTCGTTTATAGTTATCTAAACATCCCTGAAACCCACACCACCACCACACACAAAAATCTATTTAAACTGTATATCACTGATGTATTTTGAGTTTGCAAGCTTCACCTGTGGTGGGTGTGATTGTAAATGTCTCAGAGTTTTGTTAGCATTCTGTGCCCATCAATAGTTATTTCCACCACTTTTCATTAAAACATGACGTTTTATTTCACATTTCTTTTCGTTTCGCGTTGCCTCTCGTGTTGAGGTATTTAGTCCGCAAACATGACAGTATTCTTACCGCGACTGATTTGGCTCAGGGCCAGCTCACACACGCTCAATGGTTCTCTTTCTATGAAACATGTAAACCGCATTCACCGGTTCTAACTCTATAGCGACAATAACTCTATAGCGGTTGTCCAGAGCACTGCAATTATTTCTCATTTAAACTACTACAATCAAATTGATTTCCCCACACATGATTTTCATGTCTGTTCTCTGCGCGGCAATTATTTTCTCTGCGCGGCCGCGGCTTCAGAAGTGCGCAGCTTAGAGGGAACATTGGCTGTCACCCTCTTTCCTTTTAAACCAGTTTGACTCTCATATTTATAGACAAATGTCTAAGCTGCTAATTTTTCATACAATGAAAGTGAATAGGTTCCATGGACAGCCGTGGATAATATGGGACAAAAGCAGCCTGGACATTCTGCCTAACATAGTCATATTTCGGAATGACACAAGTAAATGCGTGTGTAAATGATGACAGAATTTTCATTTGAGGTAAAATATCCCTTTAAAATACAAAATTACTGTTTACAAAAACACTACCTTCCTTCAGGCACTTCATTCAAATGTAACTAAAAATAAACAAAAACTGCTGTTACAAACCGCTACTCTCATTAACTTCTTTTTGTCGTCATTAGCTGTTGTCTGACCTGGGTCGGGGTGGATATGAGGTCCCGCAGCAAAGGAGGTGGGATCTCTCTCAACTCAATGACCTCGACCGACGCTTGGACGCCTATATCCACAAACAAGATGTCCAGCACCCGGCTGCCATGCAGGTTTGTTATCTATGAAAAAAATGCAGAGTGCACAGTTATAGTTCTGACACATCAGGAATGATATATGTGAAATGTTTAACGAGATCAGCTCAGATTTCAACAATAATTATCATTTTCAATAAAGGAACCAGGCAATGATTTAGTGAATTTGAATTTAAGCTGCCTTCACATTCACGATATGTTGGAATTACTATAATCTGAAGATCCCTGACTTTGTCAAACTCATAATTACAGGTAGGAAACCCATCATTTTATGAACTTCTACCCATTGCAGCATCATGCAAAAATGAACAAAATGATAGTGGCTTCAATAATTAAAAGATTAGTAGTTTGGTAGCAACCTCTATATTCATGTTTGACGTCATTTTGTTACAGTACATTTAAAAAGTTTAAGGTCCGTAAGATCTTGATGTTTATAAATGTTTCTAAAATCTCCTATGTTCATCAAAGCTGCATTTATTTGATAAAAACTACAGTAAAACAGTAATATTTTGAAATATTATTATTTAAAATAACTGTTTTCTATTTTAATTTATTTTTAAATGTAATCTATTCCTGTGATGGCGAAGCTGAATTTTCAGCATCATTACACCAGTCTTCCGTGTCACATGATCCTTCAGAAATCATTCTAATATGCTGATTTGATGCTCAAGAAACATTTCTTATTACAGTAATATCAATGTTGAGAACAGTTGTGCTGCTTAATATTTTTGTGATAACCATAATACATTTTTTTTTTTCAGGATCACAGTTCAAAAGTCTATTTTTGTTGAATAAAAGTGTTAATTTATTTAAAAAAAAAATCTGACTGACCACAAACATTTGAAAGGTACAGTAGCATAATAGGTGAATTTATTCAGTAATGCAGCATTTTGATGTCATTACCAACAAAGCCACATGTAGAGCCATTTTGGCATTATGAGTGGTACCATAAAAATGTCTGCATCAGCTAAATCTCCGAATTGTCATCTCATGATGTCAGTAATTCCGACACAATGAAAATGCAGCGTTCCTGATGCATGAGGGGACTAATCTATTTACGGTCGAATTTAATTTGCAGTAGCCGTTAACTAGTTAAAGTAAATGTTTTAATCTCTGGTCCTGTTCAAAAAACTCTTTTCTTTACTCTGGTATTGATAGCATACTCACCTCAACTCGGGACCATTTTCCTTTATATCGAGCCAAACAGATTTTGCCACAGAAAGGCCGTGAAACCAGTGACTCTGATGTGACCTTTCACAGGGAAAGAGATATGTGAGCATATCCTGTCTGCCATACAACAGGAGGGAACATATAAAAATGGGCATGACACTGCTCTACAGTGTGCTGATATGTAACATACTGCAGTAAACAATGAACAATTACTATTTAAAACAATTTGATATACACATTGTTAGGCACTCTATTTCACAATCTGTGCCAGCAGGTAACTATTGACTAGGGATTATGTACTTGACGCCTACTAATCTGATTAAACCCATAATCCCAATCTGTCCATTTTGGCCTCCTCATCTCCTCTAAAGAAGTCCCTAGCAACATATTTGAAGCTACACATACAGAGATTATGCCTGTTGCAATTGCAGTACCTGGGAATGGAAGTAGTTTTCAGTCTTCTCCAGAATTTCGTTGAGTTTAGTCAGGCCTCTGGAGGGCACCTGACAGTAGATCGTCCCATCTGAACAAACGCTGGTCACACTCACATTCATATAGGCACTGTTCACCTACGACAGAATACGAATATATGTTTTGTTATTTATATGTTAAAAGCCCAAAAATTGAACTAAGTTTGGCGTTAGTCAGAATATGAAAGAAATGAATACTTGATGCATTAAACTGATAAAAAGTGACAGTAAAGACATTTATAATGTTTCTATGTTTATGAGGACATTGCATAGACTTCCATTGATTGTATATCAGTTGAATGATATTTTCTATGGCCTAACCCAACCACTACCCCTAAACCTACCCATCACAGAAATTTACATCACAGATTTAAAAATAATAATAATAATTTTTGGCTGATTTATAAGCCCTTTAACTAGTGAGGACCAGTAAAATGTAGTCATTATATATACTATCACTAGTCATTATATTTCACTATATAAGTGAGGACATTTGGCCCTCACAAGTATAGCCACAAGTTTAGAAGTTGTCAGAAGTTTAGTATCTTTTTTAAACCTTTTGGTTTATGAGGACACAGGAAGTGTCCTCACAAACCATGTTTATGTTGTAATACCCATGTCATTATACACATTTGTGTCCTCATAAACCATGTATACTCTGTTAAAGTCTTTGTTAAATGCATAAATGCATCAGGTGAATATATTTCTTTTTAAAGGTGCTCTAAGTGATCCTGGGTGGAGTAACTTCCTGTTGACGTTCGAAGTGTTGTCAAACAAAACTGAGGCTAGCTAGACCCTCCCTCCTCCTCCTCCTCCCCCTCCCCTCCGTGCTTCCTGAAACAGTCATGAACGCGCATTTAAAATCATTCTTGTCGGTTATTGGCTGGAGCATGTTTATTATGTTTCGTGGTCCAGGCTGCACCAGTTTGTTTTTATTGCCGTTTTTGGAGCTTGTGGCGACTACAGAGACCACGTTTTTTTACAGTGTGTTCAGGGGACAGGCAGCTAGCGGATAGTGAGGAGATGTTTGCTGTATGTGACAATAAATGTTTTGGCCTAAAAACGCGTGACATCGCTTAGAGCACCTTTAAAATACTAAAATTGATTTTTTTTTTTTTATTGTAATAATATTTCACAATATTAATGTTTTTACTGTATTGATCAAATAAATGCAACCTCAGTGAGCATAGGAGACTTCTTTTAAAAACATTATCAACATAATCCAGTCCTCGATTGTGGCTTTCCAAAAGAGCTGATATAATTGGTATAAGTACTATAGTAGTATAAGAACTAAGAAATATTGTTATGCTTTTTGTACATGCTACCTTTGCACTAACATGGTACTCTTGAGATATCTTGGCATCTGTCCTATGGTACCAGCACAGTATTTTTTTATTTATTATTATTTTTTTTTGGATATGAGGGTTTCATTGTAATATCAAACACTTCTATTTTGGTTACCTTTAAGGGACTCTCTAAGGATCTGTCTTGCAGAGCTTTCATACAGGCAGCATTGATGTTGATATCATCATCTTGTGATGTGTCATACAGCACCACCAGAGGCACTTCCTCGCGCTCTAAGATCTCAGCCAACAGAATCTTGCCAGTGGCCATGGACTCAAACCTCTTCAGTACTGCCTGCTCATGACTGAATGACTCCAGGCCTGAAACAAATGAATATAACGACAACAACATCACATGCGAAACTATTTTGTCACAGGGAATTCTGAATGCAAATCTTACCTGCCAGTCTACATTTGGTGGCTTGAAAAGGCAATCTATAAAACTTTTCATGTAACTCAAGTACTTTGCTCTTGCTGATGACTTCGGAAAAGCCATGATCCACGTAGTACACCTGTTTAAACATCAACGTACAAGTGCAGTAATAATTATTAACAGAGCATTATCTTATTTATGACAAAGATATTCCACAAATTTCTCACAGATCAAAACAGCCTCAGTTCTACACCAGAAAACCATAACAATACACTGTGAACTGCACTAGACCGGGGGTTCTCAACTGGGAAACCGGTCCGGGACCCACTCGGGGGCCTCAGCAGGGGCCCACAAGATAGCTTAAACATGATTTAAAATTAGACAAAAACAAGATTTTAAATAAGCTAAAAAAATAAATTAAAAAAAACAAGATGAAAACTGTCTCAAAGAATTTGAAAAGTTTGATTTCTAGACCTGGAAGTCAGTTATTTGAAAACAAGCAGCTTTGTCATTACAGCAGAAACACCAAAATTATCTTAGCCTACATGGGGGCCTTTGAATATTGTCTTGGACAATCAATGGGGAGCAGTGGAGTCAAAAAGGTTGAGAACCTCTACACTATACTACAATCTTCAATTGTGATCTTCAATAACCCCATAACGCACCTTGACCTTGTCGGCCATAACCTCACACACTTGTGCCCGGAGGATCTCCTCCTCTTCCTCAGCACGTACAGCAGTCAGCTGACCTGGTGATGGTGAGGTCAGAGCCATCTTGGTGTTGTCCTGCCCATAGAACTCTCTCATTTCATCTTCTAACTTCTCCTGCTCCTTGGAGTAACCTTCACCTATGTACCTACATATAAACACACCCACACTTTACAACAGTAAGTACAACAGTGGCTGCCAACTTTTACAGTGCCTCCTCCGCAGGCATTTCGAAAAAATTCTAAGCCCTGATTCAACCTGCTCTGAGATTAATCGAAACATTATTACCAATTTGATTTGAAGCAGAAAATAAGTTTTTTTCGAGGAGCAAAACTGTGGCTCTCTGTTTACTGCCAAAATGCAAAATTTGTCTGGTTTTCTGGTTCTGTATAAGGTTTTATTAAGGCATGACAAGGGTCACACCTCTCATGAACTGCTGGATAGTGATCTTAAAACGCACCTTAGAATGACGTTGTTTGTGTCACTTGCTTCAACCACCAGGACAGAAGGGTACTCCTCTTTAGGGATGACAAGAGGAGGAACAGTCTGGCTCAAACGAAGCTCTGCTGTCTCTTTCGTCTTTGAGCCAGCCAATCCCGACTGGTTACGGTTCTCATCCTCCACTACTTTTGCATATAGAATTGCCCTTTTGGGGTTGTCTGGCATGGGGTAGTCTATTGTGCATATATCTGAAAGCAGGTTGAGCTGGTCCAACACAAACTCTGGTAGCTTACATTTATATGTGTCCTGATAGAGTTTAGGTAGAGCATGGGCCCACAGACCGCTGCTGTATTTCAAGAGCAGCTCTCCAAGCTTCTGCTTGAGGTCCGGGGATAGAGCCTTGGGGGACGCTGGAGAGCTTAATTTGGAGGTGGAAGATGATCTTTGAATCTGAGGTTTTTTGTGATGAGATGGGGATTTGTCATGTGTGGTGGGTGTAGGAGCACTAGTCTGGCTAGATTCTTTAGCAGGGTACAGAAGCAACTCTTGAGGTTTGCTGCTGCATGGTTTCTCAACCTGTAAACCGAATAACAAGACAGCATTCTTATACAAGGACAAATTACAGAGAGCTAATATATTATAATTAGTGATCTAATGATCTTTTTTCCTGGCCATTTTCAACTCTCTCCAACCTTTAAAATTAAATATGCAGAGTTGTAGGTGTTGCACACAGCCAGGATCAACAATAGAACAAGGAAATGTGGGTGCTTATCTGTTACTGGGTTTGAATTTCTGACTTCAAAATGATGTTTTTGAGTCTCAGGACATTTTCAGAGCTGTAGATAGCTTGCTGTGCACTGTCTCCTTGATTCGGTTCACTTTCACAAGGCAATATTTCAGAGTGTCTCAAAAAGTGTCACATGTAAGTAAAACTGTCCTCTCATTGGCTTATCAAGATTAACTGACAAATTAAATCTGACTAGCTGTCATTACATATGCACATAAATGAATCTAAATAAGCTTTGATTCCCACTTTAAAATTTATATCATATATAATTTATCAGTTAGAGTGGAAATTAAAGGGATAGTTCACCCAAAAATGAAAATTACCACATAATTCACTCACCCTCAAGCCATCCTAGGTGTATATGACTTTCTTATTTCTTAATATATCGATTAATATATCTTTATAATGGGAGTGACTGGAGGATGAGATTTTGAAGTCCAAAAAAGTGCATCCATCGATCATAAAACGTACTCCATGTGGCTCTGGGGGGTTAATAAAGGCCTTCTGAAGTAAGAGACAGCCATACACATTCGACTTACGTCTAAGAAGGATTAACTTTCACGGAGTAGTACACAATGCCATGACGTTCTACGCTACGCTGTGACATACTACGCTATGTCCTACATTATAACGCATAGTACGTCATGTCATCGTGTTTTAAATAAGGATATCTGTCTTACCCATATGCATCGTTTCCCTTCAGAAGACATTCATTAACCCCCCAGAGCCACGTGAAGTATGTTTTATGATCGATAGATGCACTTTTTTGTACTTCAAAATCTCATCCTCCAATCACTCCCATTATAAAGCTTGGATGCGCCAGGATATTTTTAATATAACTCTGATTGTGTTTGGCTGAAAGAAGAAAGTCATGTACACCTAAGATGGCTTGAGGGTGAGTAAATTATGGGGTAATTTTCATTTTTGGGTGAACTATCCCTTTAAGGCTTTGTCGAGACAGCATTCTTACATTCTCCACCTGTATTGGAGAAGAGTAATGACATTTTAAGATAAAGCAGTAATGTGCTCCCACAGAATTAGACACTGCTGTTTTTTTTTTACATAATGCATTTCCCATTATGAATTATGATATAGCTTGTTTGGTTAGTCTGTATCTATAAACTTACAGTACAAATGTGAGTCCAGTGTTCCAGATCTTTAAGGGCTTCACTGGGTAGCTCTTGTTTATAATGCTCTCGGTACAGCTGAGGCA
The DNA here is from genome assembly GCF_018812025.1 of Megalobrama amblycephala. Lineage (NCBI taxonomy): Eukaryota > Metazoa > Chordata > Actinopteri > Cypriniformes > Xenocyprididae > Megalobrama > Megalobrama amblycephala. The sequence goes on from NC_063046.1 coordinate 34,976,488, forward strand.
GCTTGGATACCCAGAGGCCATTGCTGTGCTTGTTAAGAACCTCTTGAAGACGGGACTGCACCAGCTTGGGACTGTAAGGCGCAGAATGAGGCAGTCTGGGTTTCGCTGGAGTTGTGTTTTCATTCAGGTTATAGGGGGCTAGAAATATAAACAACATAAATGTTGCAGCTTAGTAACAATTCTGCATTGACAAACCATAAACTAAAACTATAAACAGTTTGATATTTTGATTGCTGAATGAATTTGCAGTAAATCCCACCTAATAAAGACTATTTTAGCATCAAGCCTTATTCCTGCACATAAAAGCAGCAGTTCACCCAAAAATGACTGGTCTTATATTATTTAATCTCAGGTCAAGACAAATATTCTATTCTATTCTATTCTATTCTATTCTATTCTATTCTATTCTATTCTATTCTATTCTATCTTACAATTTTCTGGGTGAACTATCGCTTTAAGATATAACTAACAGCAACATCAGAATTCAGAACTGAAGGTATGTAGACCTCAGAGATCCCTCTGTGTAACAGCAGGAGCTTTTTTCTGCTCGAGACAGAAGATGACTGTTTTCTTTTTATCCTTAATGAACATCCCATGCCTGGAATGTTTTCTGGGACAGGAAGTAAGGTTGCTATGGACTCCAGTATAATTGTAACCTTTAAAGGAGCTTCTTGTGGATAAGAATGTCTGCACATTTAACACATTTGCACCCAAAGTGTGCTTACTATTTCGGGAGAGATGGGTATGGACTTCTTTCTGGAATCTGGAGGGAAGGGTCATCCTTTTCTCTGATCTAGAAAAAAAACAAGATTATAGTAAGAATAACTTTTTTTTTTTTTTACCCTTTTTTTAGATTATATACTGCAAGATTACAACTTAAGGCCTGATCACACCAAGGATGATAACTATAATGATATTTGAGTCCACAACACAAGTATAATGATAATGGTAGAGAGGAACAATATCATTGGCATTACTTTTTCCAGATGATGAACAATAAAAACACCGACAGCCAATAAGAGTCCATCCTGCTTTAAAGAGTTTGAGCAGTTAAAGCGACAGAAGACATAAACTGCAGCATGCTTAGAATAAACAGAACAATATCGTCCGCTGGTGTGGACACTAATATAGTTATCGTTATAGCTATATGGTGTGAATGGGCCTGTAGTATTTTCCTCCAAGATTTCATTTGTTGATTGAGTCGGTGTGTCCAATATTATAAAACAGCCAAGAACCAGACTCAGACCTCTTTAGTTGGACAAAAAGCAACCAGTTGTTTCAAAAGAAGGAACCTCAGTCCAATATTTTTTACTCAGGCCAATAAAAATTAATTAATTATAATTAACTTCTTAATTCTAATAATATATCATTCTTAGTGACTTCAGAAAACTTGGAATATATCGTGCAAGTCCTATGATATATTTATGGTGCTGTTTTGATGTCACTTGATACTCAGTCCCTTTCATTATAGTGACAAGAACATTTAGGATTCTTCAAAAATTCATCTTTCACATTCCAATGAATTAAAGTCAGCATGGAATGAGAAATGAACATTCATCCTATCTATTTGTAGATGCATGTACAGTACAGTCCAAAAGTTTGGAACCACTAAGATTTTTAATGTTTTTAAAAGAAGTTTTGTCTGCTCACCAAGGCTACATTTATTTAATTAAAAATACAGTAAAAACAGTAATATTGTGAAATATTATTACAATTTAAAATAAATGTTTTCTATTTGAATATATTTCACAAAGTAATTTATTCCTGTGATGCAAAGCTGAATTTTCAGCATCATTACTCCAGTCTTCAGTGTCACATGATCCTTCAGAAATCATTCTAATATGCTGATCTGCTGCTCAAGAAACATTTAATGTGTACAATTGTACAAAATATTTGTGTACAATGTTTTTTTTCAGGATTATTTGATGAATAGAAAGTTCAAAAGAACAGTGTTTATCTGAAATCTAATCTTTTGTAACATTATAAATGTCTTTACTGCCACTTTTGATTGATTTAATGCATCCTTGCTGAATAAAAGTATTAATTTCTTTAATTTCTTTTCAAAAAAATAAAAATAAAAATTCTTACTGACCCCAAACTTTTGAACAGTAGTGTATAATGCTACAGAAGCTTTGTATTTCAGATAAATGCTGTTCTTTTGAACTTTCTATTCATCAAGGAATCCTGAAAAAAAAAGTACACAACTGTTTTCAACATTGAAAATAATCATAAATGTTTCTTGAGCAGCAAATCAGCATATTAGAATGATTTCTGAAGGATCATGTGACACTGAAGACTGGAGTAACGATGCTGAAAATTCAGCTTTGCATCACAGGAATAAATTACTTTGTCAAATATATTTAAATAGTACACAGTTATTTTAAATTGTAATAATATTTCACAATATTACTGTTTTTTACTGTATTTTTAATTAAATAAATGTAGTCTTGGTGAGCAGACAAAACTTCTTTTAAAAACATTAAAAATCTTAGTGGTTCCAAACTTTTGGACTGTACTGTATATAATTTTGAATGATGTCCTATGTTTAATTTTTAACTTTTTTTTTTGACCTCGTAATGTTCAGTCTTCCTTCTGGTGATGTATGCAAGACTTCTCCAATCTTAAACCCCACCCCTCACAAACTTGCACTCATTTTTGAGTGCAAGGCCCACATCTCAAAATCCAATCATTAGCCAATGAATAGAAACAAGTTGGCACCATAAATTTTTTTCTTATCTGATGATCCATTTCAATCAGATGTCACAATAGAGAAGAAAAGATCTGTTGCTACCTCTGTTTCATCGTAACTTTAAGTCACTCAGGTTGTTTTTTTGTAAACTATCCCTTTAAAATCTGAGAGGAAAATAATGATGCAAAATAGAATTATGTTCCAGAAATAATACTATTACAGCAAATACTACTTAGTGAATACAAATTTGCTTCTTAATACTTCAATATTGCTTAGTTTTCCTCCTAATCGCTGATTAATCAGCCTAATACTGCAAAATAGCCTAGTACAGTTTTTATAAACTCAACAGACAGCAGCAATATACAACAAATAGTACAATGGTGATAGTAAGGACAAAGGCAGACATTTTGGCAAAGTGCTGCAGCGTGATAAAGCAGGGGTGTGGAGGTCTTATTGCATATGATTCTAGGTGTCAGATGACCCAAACACCCCCTCACCTTGTACCAAAGGGAAAGTGCTGATTCATTGTGGACTGGTTTAGAATGGCTAATCTGTGAGAGAATGGAGGGAGGATTAACAAAACCCAGTACACCCGCTTAACTCTGCCACCCTCTGTACCCTCACAGCCATTGTGTGTGTGCCACAGTAAGCGATACAGAGCACAATTCTAAAGAGTGAGGTCAGTTGTTTGCTCTCAATGATTTTTGGCTGAAGTGATCTCGCATACACACAGACAACAACCTCCATTCGACTGCTGAATAAGCACTGGGTTTAGCCAACACTGAAATGCTGAAATGCTCTGTTATTGCCAATAAAGTCAGACAGTATCAACAGCTAGAGACATCAAGTTGCTAAACTGGAAAATTAAGAGACTGTGAAAAAAATAAAGAGCTTGGCATTTCTGTTCACTCATTAGGACTTGATTTGTATTCTCAGCTACTTGCTTGGCAAAATGCTGCTCACACAATGAGTGCACTTACTTAAGAAAGTATCAGCTGTACATGAATACTTCTTTTTATCTTTCAATAGATGATTTTTCATTGTCTTTCAAAGTACTTATTTTATTTATCTCTTAATCTGGCTATAATGCAAAGTTTTACCTATTAACTCCAATTGACAGGCTTTTTCTTTTGAGTCACCTTTCTGAAGGAAGGGAGGGTTTTCTTGTGGGTGTATTTGGGGGTGTGTTGTGGGGTCTGCCGCCTTTCCCATCAGGCTGGGAGTCCCTCATGCTTCCTGTGCGAGAGTCTCCATGACCCCCTCCACGACCTCCACCTCGTCCCAGACGTCCACGGTGATCGGGCTGTCTCAGAGATGTCCTAGGCTTTGCTACAAAGGAGACAAGACAATATCTAAATCAAAAAAGTATTATACAAAATATAACCATAGCTAAAAATAATACACATAGTTTTGGGCCTATTTGGCCCCATCCACAGAGAATTTGAGTGTCCTGTGACCAATTTACAGACAGTGTATGACAGGATTTGTCTCCTTTGTGTCTTTTCTTGGTTGTAACAACAATTTCTGACAACATACTACACACTTCCTCACATGGACAGTATTATTGCAGGATTACACTGTTTACAATGGCACAAAATCCTTCCCCTCCAATGGGTTGTTAACTGCTGTGACTGGATCACTGAGACAGTGAGTGGAACCTGAGACCAGATCAGTCCGATTCATGCTGATTTAATGCACCTGTTCAGTGGATTTACTGAAAAAAATCCAAAGAACTCAAAAGAACAATTTGTTCACGAAACAGATATCACTGCTTCTCTCATGAATGCATCAAAGAGAGCTATGTCAAGATTTTCAGTGAATTATGGCTTAGATATGCGTCTATGTGTCCGTTCATTACAAAAACTGTAATACAGCTTCAAAAGACTTGGAATATTGTGCATGAATCATATGGACTACTTTTATGGTGCTTTTGCTCCTTTTGTGCTCCGTTTCTAATCTGTGTTTCATGGAAGAAAAAAAAACATTTGTGAACAACACGAGGGAGATTAAACTATAACAGAATTTAAAATTTTGGTGTGAACTATCCCTTTAAAGAATTCATTACAGCAACTATAAAACATCAGGTTTTATACAATCTAGCTGATGCATTTAAGTATTGTAAGCAAGAGCAAACATATGTCAGTGTGCTTGACAAACAATCAGAGCACTTTATCAGATAATCTGTAAGGAATTACTCTGCACATTCTCCAACAAAAGAATTATGAAGTTTCTGGAAACCCACAGCATTATCACTAGAAATCAGGACATGAAAACAAAGCATATGAAATGCAACAACCATATCAATCAACCAAAGACTATGAATTAAAACCCATATTGTCTCGTACACATTCAGCATGACATCATACCACTTATCTGTAAGAGAATGACATCATACCTTCCAACCCGAAAGTAAACCCAGCTGACTGCTTCCTAAAAGTGCGAGCCGTCCAACTGGCCTAGCATGGAGAAGTGGCAGCAATTTAACACCTTTATCACTGTCTACAGCACTCCTGAGATAAGCGTTCCACAGGCTGATAGTTTCTACAAGACAGCGGATGGTGAGCTAAGAAGAGAGAGACAGGCAGAGCATCACCACAGCAGCTGCAGTTGAGTCATTAAATAACAAATAAGGGATAAAGAAACGGTTTCAAACAATCCTCCCCTGAACAGCCACGCCAGCTCTGCTATACCTCTTCACAACACTGCAGTCTCCAGACCTCCCTCTCTCCCTCTCTCTCTCTCTAGGTCAATACAGATGCCTGTTTTCTGCTGTATCACGGCAAGCCAAGTCAGTACTGAGTCACTGATCAAGGGACAGCGTGAGCATGAAAATGCCGGAGCAGACAGTGAGTTCACAGTTCCCAGAACAGCCGCAACCTGTAATCTCAATGATCTAATGCAGAGTTTTATTCTTAGTACACCCAGAATCATGCTCACATCCTCAGAGGAGTTTAAATAGGCCATATGCACAACCAATAAAGACACGAGATGCACAGGACATTAGATAATGTCCTTTATATAATAAAGTCTTCGGGATAACACGTTACAAGAAGCGATGCGTCCACATTGGCAATTCTGTAACAAAAATGTAAACTAAAATATAAACTGAAAAAAAAAAGTTATAAAATATACTTGGTCTACTTGGTATGTCATGTACTTACTATATTTTTAATTACACATTTGTTGTAAGTTACAAAGTTGTAAGTTGCAGTTTATTACATTTAACAACAAACTATCAAGTACTTTTTATATGATAATCAATACATCAAAATAAGTGTACTTCTTTAAGGCACGACAAAAGATTATCCAAACACAATGATTTAACTTTTAGCATACATCCTCTATATAGCGTCTTCTGGATAACACAATAAAAGAAGTGTTGCGTCCGTCCACCATTGAAATAAACAAAACTGATGAAAGTCTCACCGTTCAGCAAAAGAGGAGCTGCAGGTTTGACTCTCATTTGACAGTTCACCATCTGAGGACGGCCGGTCTTCTTTGCCGTGCGCTGACGGGCCGCAAGCTTAGCAATGTGGGCCATCTCGTTCCCTGTGGTAGCATGGCACACCACCTGTGGGGTTTTAACCATTTAACATTTTAGTATTCACATATACCTGCTGAATTAGTCAATTTCAAAAGATAAGTGAGAGTCTTACCTCTCCAGACTGCCCTTTATCCAGTTTCACGACCGAAGGCATGCTGTGCAGGAGGGCATCCAGTGTGGCATAGCCCATCTGTTTATGCGGTATGAGCTCACCCGTCAGGTCTTTATATTCTACCTGCAGGTCGGACAGTGACACACCACTCTTACTGGACTGGAGCACCGCCCGTATCATCTTCTTCACCAGTTCCTCATCTGCCATCTTAAAAACAACAAAAAGTCACAGTGTTGGATGTGGTCTTGATTCAAACCATTCAAAAGTTTCGGGTTGGTAAGATTTTTTAATATTTTTTGAAAGAAGTCTCTTTTGCTCACCCATGCTGCATTTATTTGATCAAAAATATAGTAAAAACAATAATATTGTGAAATAGTTAGGGTTTTATTCTGTTCTGTGGACTGTTTATTTGCTGTTCTCCTTCCGTTTAGTTCCTGAAATTCCTTTCTGTTTCCTAAGTTACTTATTATGCCCTAGTTTGTTTCCATAGTTGCTTATTAGTTTCACCTGTGTCTCATTCAGCTCCATTTGTTTTCCCTGTGTATTTAAACCCTGTGTTTCAGTTTCCCCATGTTTTTCCTGTGATTATTCCAGTGTTTTGTATAGTTTAATAAATACTGTTTTTTATATCCTCTTCGTCTTCTTCGTGCGCTGCTACCATTCTATTTTAATATATTTTAAACTATATTTTTTCCCTGTGATTGGCAAAGCTGAATTTTCAGCATCATTACTCCAGTCTTCAATGTAACATGATCCTTCAGAAATCATTCTAATATGCTGATTTGCTGCTCAAGAAACATTTCTTATTATTATCAATCTTGCAAACAGTTGTACTGCTTATTTTCGTGAAAACCGTAATGTTTTTTTTTCTTCAAGATTCTTTGATGAGAATTTATTCACAATAGAAATAGTTTGCACCAATAGGAAAGTCGTTACAGTCACTTTTGATCAATTTAATGCATTTTTTCTTAATAAAAGTATTCATTTCTTTTTAAAAAAATACATTATACTGAAACTTTTGAATGGTAGTGTACTCTACATTTACACTTGATATCAATTTCGCACCAATAGATAATTTTAAAGCCAATTTAGTCGGTCAGAGGTCACACTTGACTGTTAATCGATTTATGAGTTAAAGCTTTGGTCCTCCATTGATCTCCTCTATGTTGAAGAGTGTTATTGATTACAACACATAGAAAGCTACTGGACAACAATGACCTTACCTAATAGCTGATAGCGTTTAGAGTAGATCACATCAGGTCTTGTTAATCCAAACCAACCAATGGCTAGTAAGATCATGCAATTGCAGTACTTTTGTCAATTCATGTCATTTTATTCTTTCGTGGATATGGTGGTATTGCTGATGTGACTAATGAATTCAGCAACGCACACTGCCTTCTGGACTAGCCGGTCACAACCAGACAGTTACTCAGCACAAATGATAATCACATTCACGCTGCTTATTCTTTTTATTATCTTTCACAAAAGCAAGAGTCAGAGCCAACCCCAGCAGTTTAAATCAGCAAGTATGCATAAAGATCACATTAAAAACCAAAAGAACAATTTAGCATACTTTTAAAAATAGTACTTATTACATAAATAATAAACTTTAAAAGAATATACTTGAGTGTGATCTGAATGTAATGTTTTCGCACACTTAATTGCATATTGCAATTAAATTAAAATGTATTAAGTTTAAATTTATTAAATGCAACTAGTTAAACTAGTTGTGCTTTTTTGAACCACTTAAGTGGGACATATGTAATTTCATAATTACATATATTGTCTTTGAAATAGGGTTAAAGTGTACTGTTGAATATACTGACAAGCATTTATTTAAACTAAAATATACTTTAATGTAATTTCTATTGAGACTTCTATATCATGCATTTAAATATTTTTATAGTTACACATGCAATGATTAAGTTGCAGTTTAGTACATTTATATATTTTATATTTATACTTCAACACACAAAAATTGTACTTCTTTAAAGCACAACAAAAGTTTACGGTTAAGTAAAATGTTAACACTTTATTTTAGGCGTTACATGTAGTTCCTATAATAATTACTATATAAATTATGCATAATTACATGCAACTAACCCTAAACCTAATCCTATAGTAAGAACATGTAGTTAATTAATATTACTCTGCACTTAGGCCTAAATGTACAATTACACTGTAACACAAACACTAAAATAAAGGGTAACACTTTATTTTACAGAGCCGAGCCGTAGTTACGTGTTACTACATGTACTTACTATATTAATAACAGTAAAGTATGCATAATTACAAGTAACTAACCCTAAACCAAACCCTAACTGTAACTCTATAGTAAGTACATGTAGTACCCAGTACTTGTTTGAGTAATTACAATATAACTACGGCACTGTAAAATAAAGTGTAACCAGTAAACTTTTAATTTGACATCATTACAAAGTGCACTTTTTAGTGTGCTTAAGTGTGTTCAGAAACAGTCATGAAAGTGTACTTTCTTGAAGCAGAGTTAAGAGGCCTTTTATTTCATAAACATTATTAACCACACTTTTTGCCACAGGGGTAAGACTGTTGTTATGCACAGAAGCAAAAATACAAGTGTTTAGGTAAGTGCTGGAGTGTTTTTGTTGTCAAATTTAGGAGACCAAGGTATTTGTAGTGTATTCTTTACCAAAAAAAAAAAAAATTGCAACAAATGCCATACTAAACTATGAAGCTCCAGGGAGTTGACATGACATGTCAAGTAGGATATCCGTGTTAAAATGTCCGTGTTATTTGCCAACACACCTGTAGCACGACGAGAGCATCTATCGCGTAAAATGAAAGAGAAAGTAACGAGAAGCGCCAGGGCAGTGCTCGTGTTCACTATACACGTTTGATACGCTGACGTGCGGCTGTGTTGAGGACAGATAGAGACACACCCTTTATCGTGGACAGCGGTCGCCATCAAAACACTTTTATATATTAGGCCTATTATTTCACAAAGATATTTTATAGTAAGATGACTTGATTTACTTAAAGTTATATGTAAGATAGTGTATTTACAGCAGGATAGCTGGCATACAATGAATGCATCATCTTCAGTAAACATTTGGACCGACCAACTACTGTCGCGAGCGTTGTCCGCTCCCTTCGGCAACGAAATCCCAAATATCTCACTATAAACTTGTTTTACATGCGTTTCACCTTTATTTCACTGATTTGAACCGGGTGATTATTCGCAGAGTTTAGCTCACTGTCGATCAAAGTTACAATAGTAGCAATAAACTGACACTCGGACGCGCTTATCTCTTCCACCAAAGCTGCTTAAATATAAAGCGGCGAGTCCATACATTTCCACAATGTCTTAAGTCTTACCGCTCTATATGGATGTGGGTCGGTCAGGCCGGTTTAGATGACAGCGACTGGCTCTTTGACACTAGCCGGTGTCCTCCTCGCGGTCTGTCCCGCAGGCAGTGTGTGGCAGTCCCGCTGAAAGCTCCTCGCACCATCCCATCTGTAATTACTCACACCCCGCATGCGCACTACACACAGAATGAGCAGGTACAAGAACTGACAGCTTTACTGTACTGTACATAATGCAAACAATACTTTCGCACAGATCTTTTTTTCTGCCGTGCCCTTCATTGTACTGTGTTCTGTTGTATTGTAGCTATGTAGCCTACGGTTCATTTACTGTGATAACAGCATTCAAGGGTGTTTCTGCAACTACGGGCACTTTTGACTGTCCCATTTTTTTAAAAATCAACCTCTATGAATTTACATTTTAACCATCACAGTCTGTAATACATATAAAAATGTACACAAAATTGAATGTAGTCGTTAAGATTTTAATCTGGAACATGTTTATTTTTTTTGTTTTTCGGGTCATCTTCTTACAAATGGTCCTTACCGCAACATTACAATAACGTTCATTTTATACATTTTACTTTATTAATTTCTAAAAAAATGTAATATATTTAAATAGCTTTTTCAAATTTTATGCAGTTTTGTAAATACTAATGTAAAAAAATAATATACAAAATAGGGAATTTCATGTTTTTTTCTATGCCATGTAAAAAAAATTACAGTAACCTTAGATGTCAATTGTTTCCATACACACAAAATATAACATATTTAACTTTTTATGACAGATGTTGCAATTTCAATGTGTAACTCATTTCAACTTAAGTGTTAAAATATTTTTTTGCAAATGAAACTGTAAAAAAAAATAGAAATAGGGCAGTGCTGCGGTAATGACATCTTGTGTCGGTAAGGACACAATGTTAAAGTGCCACGAAATCAAAAACAGGCTACTGTAGAGACCAACAGTGAAAGAAACAAACAAAAAGAAATGAACAGACATTGCATGTGTAAGATAGTAGCAGTTTTGTAGTAAATAACACTTTTAATGAACTATTTTAACTCTTTCAACTGCTTCGGAAATTAACTGCATCTCTTTTAACTGCATCTCACCACAACGTTACATTTTTGTACCATACCGAGTTACATCTCATTTCAGACTGAGAAGTAATCTCATTGTAACATTTAGGCTTTTGGTACATGTACAGGTAACTAATTAAAACGAGAACAGAGTTCCTTCCAAACTGAGTCAGTAAGCTTCATGTGTCTTGCTGTCACTGGTTGTGGTTCTGGCACAAGCCCAACAACATTCTCATGAGTGTACCAGATCACATCATCCTTCATTGGCCAGAAAAACCTATTGGCCCCAACCCTGTGCATTGTTTTGACCAAAGCACAACTTTGAGTATCAACATCTTGGATGATGCCTGGATATGGGTCATTGTCATACACAACGACACACCATTTACCAATCAGCCCCTCGTTGACATCAGAAATGGTTTTTATCGCCATGGGAGACAGTTTTTATCTGCCCACTTTCCTTTCTCTTTTTGTAGCGCTCTTTTTCCTTCTGCAGATAGTCTGCATATCTCTCTGGGTCTTTTTTCATTTCCTCTCTGCATTTTTTTGATCGTACTGTTGATGAATTTGGTCTCATCTAGGGTTAAACAATGGCATGTTATACTAATATATATACTTCAGTACTAATAATATACTGAATATTTGTAATTTAATATACAGTAAGCATTGAATTTGTCTGTACCGCAACACAAGGTCTTTACCGCAACACCTACATTTGCTGCGGTAAAGACATGTTGCGGTAATGACATTTTGGCTAATATTTTAGCTAATTGCAGCTAGCAAGGCCTACTACACTAGTTTTAACTCTTAGCATCTTAATATACATGAATTTAACAGTAATATACATTTATTTTTAAAATTTAGTTCAAAATACACAATTATTAAGCTGAATGGTAAGGACGCACAATAAATACTATGTAGAAAAGATGAGGTTTACCTTAATTTTTTGGCATCTTCTGAGTGAAGTAGTGTGGTGGCCCAGTCTGTCAGCAATGTGATCATGTGATAATTTCTGTTTCCATAGAAACTAGACTTGTTTGTGTTTGATAAAATTTCATAATAAAAGCTTTTCTTCATTGTCGCGGTAAGGACTCAAAAGTGTGGGACAGGCACATTTAGTTAAAAAAATCATAAAAGTGATCAGTAAATAATACAAAGAATTTTAAGATGATTTAAATTAATCTGTATATTCAACAATTCCATTTGAAATAATGTCAAATTGTAATTAAATTAGCTTATTTTATGTATCTCAACATTGAGACCACAGGTGTGGGACATTAACAAAAATGGTGTTTTGAGCTATAAATGCTTCATAATATTATATTAAATCACATTAATTAGTAATCATATTTTTTGTCAAGGTGTGTAATGGCAATGAGAATATATTTATAAAGCATCACATGACAAATTTTAACATAAATCTAAAATTTCACTGCTGGGACTTAAAAGTGCCCGTAGTTGCAGAAACACCCTCAAATGTTTGGGATTTCTTTGTTATCGTTTTATACTCTTAAACAGTGGGGCTTGAATTCTTTCAGTTGGTCGAAAAACGATTTCGTTGTTCAGGAAAATAACGTTTGCTGGCAATTTGCTGTGATTAACGTAGAAAAATAGCGAATCCATGTGCCGTTGTCAGTATCAATTATTTGAAGCTTTTTTAAAAGCATATTCTAATCCTAACTGAACGTTAAATTGTTGACAGCAGTTTTGCAGGCTATTTTATCAAAACAGCAAGCAGTTGGTGGATGTCAATGTTGCGAACTAATAACCAATGAGAAGTCTTCCACCAGAGGGCGCTTGGCGGTTCAGAAACCCATTCAAACTTCAGGAGGTCGTTTAATACAAAGAAAGGCTTCTGATAAGCAAATAGTAATACAATTCGATATCTTTATGAACTAATTTGAATCTCTTAAACGATTATGAATGGGTCCATTACCACCAGGGCTGAGAAAATTAACAAGTAGCCTATTTCGAGACAATCTAAAGCTTTAATAAACGTTTGAATAATCATTTATATCCCTTAGATCTGAAAAATGACACTGTGAAACGTCAAACCTAGGTCTAATGAATTTAAAATATATAGTGATTAGTTAAAATAAAATATAAAATCAGACATTACCCAGAACTCTAAATTGCCTGATTAATCTCCATAATACATTTGACTTGTTTTTTTTTTTTTTTATCTATAGTAGGCCTACCCTCCTCATTTAAAGGCAACTGTACAGACCAGAAATCAATAAAAAAAAAAAAAAAAATTATGGCAGTTTCTCAGCTATTCAATTTGAGGATATTTACACTTTTATCTGAAGAAACTGCCAATGCATTGAAGCCGGTGTACATTTTATCAGTTCATGCATGTTCAGTTCTGGGTATCAAACCCATGATTTTGGAGTTGTTAGTGCCATCCTCTACTGTTTGAGCTCGAGGAAAACACAAGTGCTTATCCACACTTCTGTTTAAAATGTTACATTTTTCTTTTCTTTTTTTAATGATTAAACAAATTACAACACCCTATTTTTTATATAGTCTTGTGATAGTCTTTTCTTCTGTATTTTGACATGCACTGATCGGCCACTTACCGGTAACACAAATATCTAATCAGCCAATCACATAGCAACTCAATGCATTTAGGCACATGGGGTGTGTCTCAATCAGCTCCCTAGTTCAGCAGTGAGGACAGGGCACTGATCAAGGAGTCGACCATTTATTTGGAAGAACATTCATATCAATGGTTAAAACACTTTACACTAATCCTTTTGCAGTTGTATTAAAGGTGCCATCGAACTGATACCTCAGCATAGTTGAATAACAAGAGTTCAGTACATGGAAATGACATACAGTGAGTCTAAAACTCCATTGTTTCCTCATTCTTATATAAATCTCATTTGTTTAAAAGACCTCTGAAGAACAGGCGAATCTCAACATAACACCGACTGTTACGCAACAGTCGGGATCATTAATATGTACGCCCCCAATATTTGCATATGCCAGCCCATGTTCAAGGCATTAGACAAGGGCAGCCAGTATTTACGTCTGGAGCTGCACAGCTGAATCATCAGACTAGGTAAGCAAGCAAGGACAACAGCGAAAAATGGCAGATGGAGCAATAATAACTGACATGATCCATGATAACATGATATTTTTAGTGATATTTGTAAATTGTCTTTCTACTGTAAATGTTTCGTTAGCATGTTGCTAATGTACTGTTAAATGTGGTTAAAGTTACCATCGTTTCTTACTGTATTCACGGAGACAAGAGCCGTCGCTATTTTCATTATTAAACACTTGCAGTCTGTATAATTCATAAACACAACTTCATTCTTTATAAATCTCTCCAACAGTGTAGCATTAGCCGTTAGCCACGGAGCACTATCAAACTCATTCAGAATCAAATGTAAACATCCAAATAAACACTCTACTTACGCGATTAGACATGCTGCATGACGAACACTTTGTAAAGATCCATTTTGAGGGTTATATTAGCTGTGTGAACTTTGTTTATGCAATGATAGAGTCGAGAGCTCAGGAGGGGGCGGAGAGCGTGAGCAATTAAAGGGGCCGCAGCCTGAATCTGCAAAATGTCTTACATTACCACCCATTCCTCATATTCAATGGCATGACACAACATTTACATATTTAGGATTAAAAATTACAATTTTTTCTAATATATCACATATGAATTATGACAAACTTAAACTTTAAATCTTGGCTGATATGCAAAGATGGTCTAATCTCAAAATGTCTTTGCAAGGTCGAATTTCAATAATAAAAATGAATGTTCTTGGTAGGTTGAATTTTCTTTTTTCTTCTATGATTCCTTTACCTCCACCTGTAAACTATTTTAAGGAGTTGCAATCTCAGATCTCTAATTTTATTTGGGATGGTAAAAAAAAACCCTGTATCCACCTCATACTCTTCAGTTGATGAAATCATCTGGTGGTTTGACACTGCCCGACTTCGAACTGTATTATTAGTCCTTTCAGGTGAAATCGCTTAAAATTTGGTGTGATAAAGACTCTGTACTTCCCTGGCGCCAGATGGAACAAGAACTTGTAAATCCTCATAGAATTGAAGATCTGTTATTTGCTGGACTTAAACCTAAATCAGCACATGAATTATTTGAGCCAATTATAGGCCACTCCCTGCAAGTTTGGTCAGCTGTTCACTAAACTCTGTGATCGCTCCCCCATCTGGTATAACTATAATCTACTGCAGAACTCTGGCCCATACTTCAATGCAAGCTGGGCTTCCAGGGGAGTTTACATTTTGCAAGATTTGTATGGAGAAAACGGCTTAAAATCATTTCAGGACCTTAAAGTAAGATACTCTCGTCCTGGTTTTTCCTGGTTTTTGTACCTACAATTGAGATTAGCAATTAAAGCCCATGGAGTCCCGCCTGTTCACCCACTGAGTCTGTGGATTAATCCAGGAACATTGTGCACTGGACTGGATCTAGAATATATGCACAATTATTCTCAAAACGTGATTAAGCTCTGGGTGTGACTGAATCATGGAATCGTGACCTTAAAGAGAGAGGCATGGAAATGGACTGGGGGAATATATGGAACAATGTGTTTGTTTCTTCAAGAAATCCTGCGCATCAGTTGATTCATTTTAAGTTTGTTCAGAAATTTTATCTTTCCCCATACAGACGTTTTAAAATGAAGCTTACAGATACCCCAGTTTGCACAAAATGTAATTTGAATACGGTTGGCGCTTACCTGCACATATTCTGGGATTGCCCAGATGTCTCTAATCTTTGGTCCAAAATGGCAGTATTTCTTGTAGATATTCTGAAGTTTCCAATTCTTAAACTGCTCACCCTATTTTTATTTAATGATGATTCTTCATTTAGAATTACTACTAATTTGGCTTCTAAGAACATTATATTTGCAGGTTTAACTGCCACTAAAATATGCATTCTTGGTTTTCTCCTGGACCCCCTTCAATAAAAGAAAGGTTTAACTATTTCAGAGACATTGTTCTTATAGAAAGATCACTGGCTGTCATTCATAAAGAATGTAGCTCCATTTTAGATGTTTGGGATAAAGTTGTTGTTGCACTCTTGAAACCACCTGTTTTTTCTCAGGTTTAGCACATAATCTAAATGGGTCTTAACAATGGGCCTATCTCTCTCTCTTCTGTTTATGTAATGTATTTTTTTTCCCCAAGGCTTTGGCAGTTGTATATATGTTGTATATATTTGTATATAAATTTTACATTTTATGTTAAATCCAAATAAAAAGAGGTCACAAAAAAAAGGAGTCGACCCTTTTAAGGTTTCAATTGCAAAACCCTACCAGTGCACTGAAACCTTTGCTCCCTAAAAAGTCCCAGAATGCACTGTGAAAACCAGGGAGCATCGATTCTCACTATGTTCTCTCTACACATAATGACAGGAGATAGATGGTTTTTACAATACAAACCATTATTTAATAACATTTCAGCATAAACATACATCGCTAGACAGGTAATAAACATAATGTACTCTAAATAACAAAAAATGTTTCAGTTCTGCTGTTGTTCATAAATACCAGTAGTGGTGTTGTATAATGAGGACGTTGTCATGTCTCTGGAAATAGAGTGTCCCAATGTGTAGTGAGCTAGGGTCCGTAATGTCCTTATCAATTGCCCAAATTCATGTACACGATATACTAATATACGACCTACACTGTAGGAAGCTGGGGAGCTGATTGTGATGCACTCTTGGTCAAGACAATCTGCAAAAGTTCAAACTGAGCATCAGAATGGGGAAGAAAGGTGATTTAAGTGACATGAACGTGGCATGGTTGTTGATGCCAGACGGGCTGGTGTGAGAATTTAAAAAACTGCTGATCTACTGGGATTTTCACGCACAACCATATCAGAGAATGGTCTGAAAAAGAGAAAATATCAAGTGAGTGGCAGTTCTGTGGGGGAAAAAGCCTTGTTGATGCCAGAGGTCAGAGGAGAATGGACAGACTGGCTCGAGCTGATTGAAAGGCAACAGTAACTCAAATAACCACTCGTTACAACCAAGCTCTGAAGAAGAACATCTCTGAATCCACAACATGTCGAACCTTGAAACAGATGGGCTACAGCAGCAGAAGACCACACCAGGTGCCACTTCTGTCAACTAGATCTGGAAACTGCAACAATTTGCATGGGCTCACCAAAATTGGACAAAGAAAATTGGAAAAACATTCTGATTGTAGGGTCAGAATTGGTGTAAACAACACAAAAGCATGGATCCATCCTGCCTTGAATCAACAGTTCAGGCTGATGGTGGTGGTGGCGTAATGGTGTGGGGGACATTTTCTTGGCACATTTTTGGCCCCTTAGTACCAAGTGAGCATCGTTTAAACACCACAGCCTACCTAAGTATTGTTGCTGACCATGTCCATCCCTTTATGTCCACAGTGGA
This sequence comes from Megalobrama amblycephala, assembly GCF_018812025.1. NCBI lineage: Eukaryota > Metazoa > Chordata > Actinopteri > Cypriniformes > Xenocyprididae > Megalobrama > Megalobrama amblycephala. The sequence goes on from NC_063046.1 coordinate 34,993,655, forward strand.
CCCATCTTCTTCACCAGATCTCAATCCAGTAGAGTACCTCTGGGTTCTGGTGGAATGGGAAATTTGCATCATGGATGTGCAGCTGACAAATCTGCAGCAACTGTGTGATGTTCTCATGTCAATATGGACCAAAATCTCTGAGGAATGTTTCCAGCACATTGTTGAATATATGCCATGAAGAATTAAGGCTGTTCTGAAGGTATTATAATAAAGTGTATAATAAAGTGGTCGGTTAGTGTAGAGTGGGACTTGACTTCATCTTCTTGGAACTGATTGGATCCTTGGAAGTTGGGTGTTGCTAACTAAATGGAGGCAGATCTGAATGCCTGTTTGCAGTCAGATGTGGAGGATATATAAAAACTTGAAACATTTATTTCTGTTACGTTCACGCCACGTCAGAATCACCATAATTACGAGATTTCAGGAGAGGTTAACGTTTTGATTGAAGATTACAGGTGCACATGAATTTTAAGAAAACAATTGTGTGCATGGATAAATCATTTATAATAAACACTGTAAAAAAAAGAAAATAGAATTGTCAATTTTGATTTGATGCATGGTGACATGAGCGTGAAACAGAAGTTGCGATAGTCTTTACTTCCATATTAAGACCAAGTGAAAGGGCTTCTTGAACAAGAAAAAATGTAGGACAGGACTTAATTTTGTCCATCGGTAATTGATTGGATCATTGTGTTTTGCTACTGTGATCTCATATGAGTGACAGGTTGATAAAGATAAAGCATTTATAATAAACACTGTAATATTATATTATTGCTCTTTTTTCATAGCAAGGTTTTTGGTGAATTGTATTGAATCCAGTTGGGGTCAGTTTGACCCCCCACCATAAAAAAGGTACAATACAAGGGTTTAAAAACTCCCCTTTCCTCCAGTCTAGGCAAAAAGAGAGGAAAGGGAAATGCTGACACTCTTCCTCTGAAGTCTTTTGAGTTCATCCAAATTCACAGAGACACACCTACTAAGTTTACACTCATAATAAGGACCCCCAGCGATTCTTTGCTTCTTTAAACTTCTTGTTTACGCAGTATGTGATTATTAACTTTTGCTGAAACGTGTGCGTGTCAAGGTCACATTTACTTTTAAAACAAAAATGCTTACTGATGGCAAAATCACATCACACACCTCCGAGAGGCGTGAGAGAGACCTGTTACCTCTGTTTTCAAAACGTTATTCGTGACGTTCAGTCTTTACACCTTCACCGTTAAGGACAGCAGGAGTGACCGCAGTCTTGTAATGATGTAACACGCTTTTAAAATCAGTTCCGCCACCTGTGCGCTTTTATTTGGTGTCAGTGCGATGATGAGCGCGTGACCGAGAGCGCGCAGTCATTCGCTTCACCGCGCGGAACTCTGACAGGATGACAACCGCTACTCGTAGAAACTCGTCCAAAACCGGGAACGACTTGGAGTCCGATCCGGACAGAATTCGGACGATACGTAGAGAGCTGTCGATTGAGTACACACACTATGAACGGGATAATATCATGGAGTCTTCATTTAAAGGTAGGGACTTGAGTGAGCAGCACGACCACCACAGAGAATTAAAAAAATGCATTTCTTCTAATACATATTGATACATATTCTTCTAATTATATTGAACGTATGGACTGATAATGAATAAAATATTCTCTATTAACACCATTTATAAATATTTAAATCATAGTATTTAATTTTCTTTTATCACAATAATTCTCAATTAATTGAACATAAGGGAGATTTTTTAAAACTGTTACTGCATAAGTTGGGTTAGAGTTGTTCTCCAAGAGCTATTCAATGACTCCTATAGACTGGAAACCTAAATACTTATTTTTTTTTCTCTCTCTATCTTTTAAAATGTTTCAAACAAAACATGAATTTTATGAATATTGTTTTAATCATTTCACTGGTCTTTTCTGTGTCCTTCATTTCATTTTCCATCCTGTTATTCTTTTGTAAAATCCCTGTAACCAACAATGGCATCATCCTCGTGACATTTTTTGGTGGGAAAGCGACAGCATAAACATAAATTACCAGTTGACTTTATAGATTCTGTGATGTTTTGTGGTATTAACTGGTTAAAACATCACATATCATAATTAACTTCAATTTGACACGCTCATGTATGTTACCTCAATAAGCAATGGCTAACATTAGGTCTTTATTTCCATCCTGTTCGTTTTCTGTATAAACAATTAGGTTATAATTAATAAAGTTTAAATGTCTAGACTTGACCACAGTATTTCCGAAAATCTGATGATGTAGGCCTATTAAAAGATTCCTAAAACAGCACACTTATATTCATCTTGTAAAGAATTAATAAGGTACAGAATAATAGAAATCACCCACATCATTGTAAGGGCCAAGATTAAGGGAGTGTGTAAATATCTTTTCAGATTTTAAGGCCTCAAGAGGAAGTGTCAAAGGTACTTCAGGAGCTTCTGATGATAACATACCAACAGGTAAATCCAGCTCTCCATATACAACACAAGGTTCTTTTTTAAAACTCCTTTCATACACCGTGGCTGATGTAAATACATCCTGTTGATTGTGTAAATGACCTCCATTTACTTATAATAATAATAACATCATAATATCAGATACTACATGGATAAACTATGCAGAGTTGGCAGTAATCTGTCAGTGTACTCTAACCGACAAGAAGTTAAATTTACTCACCCTCATGTCGTCCCAAACCTGTATGACTTATTTGAAGACAAAAGAAGATATTATTTTGGAGAATATTGGTAACAAAACTGTTTTGCTGACCTTTGACCTCCATTGTACAGACATTGAGGCTGTGTCCGAAATCGCACATTCTCAGAATAGGTATTTCTTATGAATAAGTAATTACTTTGTGACCACTAAAAAGTATGTTTTAGTATGAATGCGTGTTGTGTGAATGAAATCCAGATGTACTACATTCACCATGTTGTCATTGTCATGTGACCAGAGTCAGTTGTGTTGTTTCGCTGCCAGTCACAAATTCTCTCACCGTGGCCTCATGGTATTCAGAATCTCACTAGAAATAGGAAATCAACCGGGATCTTTTTGCCTACTGTTTTGGGAATACTATTAATCGGATATACTCTATTTTTTGTCTGCTAGCAGGGAAATATGCAATTTCACACGCAGCCTGAGACTTTCCTCAAAATATGTTTGTTGTTTTATGTTTCACAAAAGAAAGGGTTTTAATTGTTTGGTGAGCTATCCCTTTAATTGAACTCTGACCTGCTCTGGTGACACTTAAAAAAAAAAGTAACTTTTAGAGATCATACCTTGGACTTTACAAAGCCCATTGACTGTCACTCATTAACCCTCTCTGTTAAACACAGCAGTGAAACATCACATGACTATGGTAAAATTCAAAATTTAAACTGTGGATTGAACCATAATAATTGCTCTTCAAATGAATGTTTTAGATTATAACTGACTATAGTAGAACTAGACCTGGAATTTACAGCAGTGTAAAGGCTAGATTGGTTTATGTCAGCTTACATTAACTGACCATGCCAAATCATTTTCCTTACACATTTACTAGAGCTGACTGAAATATTTTCCATGTGGAGGCTGATCTGTTCTGATCTGATATAATGCATATACACTGTTTCCTGTTGCAGTGTTGGCTATGCAGCTGGCTTTGGTGGAGGGGCCAGATCGACTTCCTGCCGATGAGGGCACACAGGAAGTGCTCTGCAGGAAACTTTGTGTGCTGGAAGCTGACCTCTCAGGGGTCATGACCTTAATCTCTGTATGGGCACCCCTATTTAAAATTCATAAAATATTCAAAACCTTAAATACACACATTTAACATACTGGTTTCCCTGTCTTGCAGGAGCTGTCTGCTCATTTTGTATCCATCAACAGTGGGGAAAGGACTATATTTATCACTTTTAAAACCCTTGAAGAAATATGGAAGTTCAGCACATACCACAGAATGGGTCTGTTCTTATTTCAAAGGCCACAGATATACTGCTGTATCACACTGTGTTTATTAATAATGTCAGGTATTGTTTTTTTAAAATACCGTAGAGTCTGGTACTATACTAGTCCGAAGTTTGGAATAATTTAGTTTTTTTTTTTTTTTTTTTTTATGTTTTTGAAAAAAAAAAAAAAAGTCATAGCTCACCAAGGCTGCATTTATTTGATCAAAAATACATTAAAAACAGTAATATTGTGAAATATATTTACCAAATCTATTTCAATATAAAGTATTTGAAGATGTAATTTATTCCTTTGATACCCCATTACTCCAGAAATCATTCTAAAACATTAAAAAAATCTTACACCGGTAGCTAAATATCTTATATGATATTTATACACCAAATTTGTAATTTCTAACAGGCTTCTTGGGTCAGTGTATGGAAAATCTTCTCATGGACCAGGAGTTCTGGTTAAACTCCCTTGATCAGCAATCAGGAATTGAGATTTCAATTAAAGAGGAGACACTAAATCTGATGTATAAAGGCTTTCTTATGCAAGAAGGTAATACATATTGCTTATGAACACTTTATACTTAATATGAATGAGAATAAAGCTACATTTTGTTTGCTGTATGAGGATGAGTGAATATCGTTACTATTTGTATAAAAAAAAAAAACAACAACAACTTTTGTTTACTTTTGAGGTTCTTTCTTTGGATGCTGCACAGCAAATCAGATGTTTGATAGCTCTACGTCAGGTAACGACCTTTATTTGGAGAAGGGGGATATCGCCCTGTTCGAGCCTCCATTCCTAGGGTCAGGGTGGACAGTGCTGTCACTAGCAGATGGGTCTAGAGGAACAAAGCAAAAACCAGCTCTGGAGCCAGTCATACCCTTTCATGAGTATGTGTCACCTTCTGAATTTCATTTGAACGTATTGTCATAAATTAAACAGAGCACCCAGAACTAAGAACAATGAATTTTCTTTACTTTCCAAGGTGGTTTCTAAAGTCCTGCCCAGAGACTGTATTAGTGGGTGGTGGAAAGGACACTAGTGACCTTCCATTTCAGATTGGTGAGAAAATGTTTAAATTGTACTTTATTTTGTATATTGTATATGCATTACCATTCAAAAGATTGAAGTCGCTATGCTTTTGAAAGAAGTCTCTTAGGCGCACCAAAGCTGCATTTATTTGCTCATAAATACAGTAAAAACACTAATATTGTAAAATAATGCAATGTGGACTGTTATTTATTACAGTGTAAGCAAAGCTTTATTTTCAGCATCATTACTCCAGTCGTCAGTGTCACATGATCCTTCAGAAATCATTCTAAATATGCTGATTTGCTGCTTACGAAACATTTCTTATCATTATCAATGTTGAAATCAGTTGCACTGCTTTATATTTTTGAGGAAACAGTGATACTTTTTTCAAGATTCTTTGATGAAGATAAAGTCCAAAAGAACAGCGTTCATGAGACATTTTTTTTTAAACAATGTAGAAGTCTTTACTGTCACTTCTGATCAATTTAATGCATCTTTTCAGAATAATATTAATTTCAACAACTACTACAGAATAATAAAGATAACTGAAAACTTCAGATGAAGTGTATTGCATATGATGTACAAGATTGGCAACTACAAGTATAGAAGATGGAAACAAAATTGCATGGAACATGTGTCATCTTCACAGTCCACTAATTTAATTCTACCACAATTGTAACAATATCTCTCACAGCTTTAGGGGTCTGTGAGACCATAGAGGAGCATGATGCTGACGGGCCAGATGAACTGAGTTTCCAGGCTGGTGAGCGTATCATCATCCTGGGCCTGCTGGTGGCCTGTTTTGAATGGTTTATGGGAAAATCTGAGAAAACTGGGGATATTGGACTTGTCAAAACCAACCTGGTCAAAGCAACCAGTTCATTTTGTGAGTAAGTGCTTGTGTGATTTTATGAATATTTTAAGAAGTTTGTTTTCTGTCTGTCTTCACATTTTGGTAATACTTTATTTTGATAGTCCACCTTAGATATTCTACTAGAAGTAACTTTGCAACTAATGAGAGTTAGTTGACATGTAGAGTATTAGCAGAGACTGTCTGCTGACACTTTATTTTGATTGTCCCCCAACAGACATTCTACTGACTATAAGTAACGTTGCAAGTACATGTCAACTTATTCTACTAACCCAAACCCTAACACTTAACCCTAACTTAACAGCATACCAACGGTCTACTAAGACTCTAATGAGAGTAAGTTGACATGTAGTTACTTATAGTCAACAGAATGTCTAAAGTGTAACCCAGTTTCACTCATGATAACTTCATCTTGTGCTTGCATCACAGGTCATCTGACATATTCTTGAAAGACGAGGACAGACAAATCATTACCTTGGATCAGGACAAAATTAAAGAGGAGACTATTTCTTTATTGAAGAAAATATGCCAGTGTGATGTTGGCACAAACTACAAACTTGGTAAGGCTCACAGGTTTTTGAATCCTAACATTTTAGAATTTATAAATTGAGTTTTATTTGTTTTAACTGTTCTATGAAAAGAAAAAACAGGATGGCGTTCCTAAGAGACCACAGAGGTAGAATTACAGGCACAGAGCAACTATGACAACACAAAACATGTCAACTAAAGTCTTGTAAATATCCTGGTCGTAAGCTTTTCTTTTATGTGGTGTAAACACAGAACCTAAACCACCTCTATTGTTCCACCTTTGGGAAACTGAACTGAAGATTAGGGAACTAATTTATCACTGCAAGAACTAGTGAACTATACAATAAAATGGCAAAGGCAACCAACCAACACTTTCAGTATTCATTGTAAATGAAAAATAATAGTTTTGACATATTAAAATGCTCAAAAATCAGTACAGCTGCTCGTCCAGGGAAGAACTCGTGGTGCCCTGAGACCAGCAATTGCATTGCTGGAAAGGCTGTTGTTCTCCCTAATATAAAGAGAGATGTGTGGTTTATGATTTTGTTGTTTTGCTGTAACATTTAACCAATCTGATAAAAAAAAAATGATGGTCTATTACCAACTACATTAAAGGTAGGGTAGGCAATTTGTTTTCTAAACACTTTTTGGTGTTGGTTAAGTGGTCTAAATATTACAACACGTACATATCTCTTCTGTGGAAGTCTCTGGACCAAAAAAAATGTTCATCCAATCATTGCATTCACTGCATCTTACATCATCAGTGTGTTCCGCAAGGCTTTTCAGAGTTGAATACGACAGTCAGTAGGTGCCACAAACAAACAGCAGCCAAATTTTACAGTACACTCATATTTTACCCAAGTGCCACAGATTGGATTCGTCTCGCGATCTCTATTTATTATAAAGGTATGAAGTCCCATTTGATTTTCCATGTTGTTATTTGCACACCCAACACTACTGGTGTTGGAGCATCTATATCTTAAAAAAAAAACACCATAGATTGACAGTAAACCTTTAGAACTTTCAAATGATAAAACTTATCTTCATTAATATTTTAGATCGTATCTAAAATAGATAGATACTTTGCCTGCTAACATAGCTAGGCGGGCGTGGTTTCAGCAACCAGTCATAGCAGCTCAAACCACCTCCTGCCTCTTTGCCCATTTTCAGTTATCCAGGAGTGACATGCGGTGACGCGCAGCTAAGATGGCAGCGGCCTCATTTTCGCTTCAAAACTGCTGTTCAGAACTCTATGGGTGACGTCACGGACGCTACGTCCATATTTTTTTTTTACAGTCTATGGTTTTGAAGGAGGCGAGACTTTGGAGAGGCTCTGAAGGGTGGGTGGGATCTCATGCCTACCCTACCTTTAACCAGAAGTCTAAAAGCTATTGGATATTACAGTGGTTCCCAACCCTGGTCCTGGAGTAACCCCCAAAACCACACATTTTTGATTTGTCTCTTATATGACACACTCACCTGAGGTCTTGGGAGTCTCTACTAATGAGCTAATGAATTGAATTAGGTATGTTTGATTAGGGAGACATCTAAACTGTGTAGTGCTGGGAGTACTCCCTTACCAGGACTGGGAACCACTGGCATACAATTCAAGCTGTCTCAATTCAAAGGCCAACGGAGGTCGCGTTTGTCGGCCACAAAGAAACCATTATATTCCAGAGTCAAAAAGAAATTACAACCATTTATGCTTCACAAGGAACAACGGTCCCACAAAATATGCGGCCGACAAATGCAACCTCCGGAGGATGCAGCCTTCAAAATGAGACACAGCCTCAGTAATGTTGTTAGATCTACATCAGGGGTTCTCATCTCTGGGCCTCCAGGTCCAATTTCTTACAGAGTTGTGCTCCAACCCTAAGCAAAGACATCGGAAAAAGATGATCAAGAGCTGTGCATGAAATCACCCTCTATACCCTTATATAGGGCACTATTTAGGGGACAGCCTTTTGTAGTGGTGTCCAAAACCATAGTGGATGTCACTGGGTGCACTCACTCAATCCCACAATGCAACGCAATAATGATGAGTATACAACCAATGTACGGTCAAAGGCTAGAGAATACCCATAATGTAGCGTAAGAGTCGCACGCCAAATTATTCCCACCTCTGACCAGAAGATGGCGCATCCAGCTGAATCATCCATTTTCCAAACCGCTGGTCTAATGTGGATACAGCGTAATATCATACAGGTATAAATTCCTTTCTAATTTAGCTCGGAATTCGGCCCGAACCCAGAGTACTCCCCCACCTTGACTCGGATAGAAACCAGCCAAAAGTGAGATGATGGGGTGGTGGAGGGATGCTGTGAAACTTACCGCTTACGCTGATTGGTTGATTACCTGAAAGTGCTCCCCATAAATTTTGTTAAATAAAACTTCATTAAGTTTAAGCTTCAAATAATTATTAATCGGATTCTGTAAGCACAAACTATGCAAAAGCGGCAGCTCTTCCGGCACACTTTTTTTTTGCTCACTCGTTTTTTTATTCTCTCCCTCATTAGTGGAGTACTGTAAGGAATTGTGAATGAGGGTATAGGGGGCGATTTTGAGCACAGTCTTCAGGATTACTAGAAATAGGCATATTAACATAAAAAAAAGTTAACATTAACAGTTATAGGCAGGTGACTTTGATCAAGGTTGGAACTAAATTCTGCAGGAAGAAGGATCTCGATGGCCAGAATTGAGAACCCCAGCTCTACACTTGACATTTGATATTCAACAGTGCTTTGATCTGCCTGCATTGACACTATTCTTTAAGAGCTGTTGTGCAGCCAAAATTATGTACCAGTTATCAATGTTAAGCTGCTTTGACACAATCTACATTGTAAAAAGAAGCGCTATATAAATAAAGGTGACTTTACTTGACTTAACTACACTGACCTGTCCTGAGGAAGCGATTTGGACACATCTCTGACAAAAGATGGCGCTGTGGTTACATGCTTGTCCACTTCTGTAAGACGCAGACATAATCAGATGTTAAAGCTTGTAGTTACATCATAGCACAAACAAATCTTTGCACATTTTGTACTAACAAAGAGCTTTGCAAGTTTGATTTAAATGTAAAGTTTGGTACAGGAACTGTAAGTGAAACTGCAATGCTGAGCTATTGCTTCTATTTAGCATTTACTTTTAGAGTCATTATTGGCACAAAAATGACAGACTTCAGACGACATGAGACAGAAGCTGCAATAGCCATATATCAAAGTGAAACAGCTTCTTGAACAAAACAAATCAAAAAAAAAAAAAAAAAAAACTTTTAACTCAGGATATAGGTCAGAGTCTTACCTTCATCCCAGTCTTCGTCACACACAGGTGCAGTCCAGGTGCCCACTGGGATTTGAAACTTGCTATCAGTCTTGTCTCTGGTCACTTTTAACATTGCAGAGAAGACTGAGATCAGTTCAGTGTACAACTGAATGTCGAGTTTATTATGCATGGGGTGTGTCTGCAGTAGTCCAATGTTATGAATGTTATGAAATGGTAAAACAGATCTTACCGTAGGTCTCATTGACGGAGCATCGGTCCACACAGGTTGAGATGTGATGGGACAGCTCATGTTTTCTCATCAAGTGGCGGGCATTGAATGGACATGTCCATAATTCACCGACCAATTCAGGGTGATTCTACAAATAATATTAAAAATCACAGACATCTATCAGTGCTCAATAGTTTTAGTTTTAATATCATGATGAAACAGAAGTAGCCACAGATCTTTTCTTCCATATTGTGATGTGAATTTGACTAAAACAGATTATCTAAAAAAAAAAAAAAAAAAAATTAAGACAGAAACTTGGTTCTATTCATCACTTATTAATTAGAAGGGAGGCAGATCTGAATGGAAGCTTGCAGTCGATGGTGAAAAAAAAGGGTGGGTTTTAAGCAGAATAAATGATTGGAGATGTCTGCGTTCACTGGAAGCTTGAGTTTTGACATTTTGATAAAATATTTTTTAAAAATGAAACATTGCCTAAGTGAATTGTTCACAAGATCAATAATTGCATTTATAAAATAGATAGGGGGAATTTTAATTTCATGTCAAATTTAAATAAAAGTTATTTGATTTAACATCAGCAACTAAATTTGCATTGTCAGTGCTTGCACTGCACCACATGAATACTGTTAAATATATAGAAAATATTTAAGCTCAGAGCTTTTTGGTTCTAGTAATCCATATCTAATGTGTCACTGAGTGCTACAGATTCCCTCATTTATTTTCATACAAGTAGACCATTTACATTTTGTGGGTCTACTACACACTAGCACTTTAATTACATTAAACAAAAAAACTTTAAATTTAAAGTCATCTTGTGACCTTTTAATTTATTAACTTAATTTAACAAATTGTATATACTGTAAAAGTATAAAGTATACAGATTACAAAAATGGTCTAATGATAGCTTATTGCTGAACATGGAGATGCATATTTAAAAAAAAATTAGGCTAATAGGAATTTAGCTGTAATGTTACAGTATTTGTTGTGGATGCTTCTGCACACAAACCTTCCTGCATTTGATGAGATGGTAGGGGAACCGGCAGGCCCGGATCAGATGATGTGGGTCATAGGGGCACAACAGCAGTTTGTCAGGGTTACAGAAATCTATGAAACCCGTAAAAATGAAGGCAACTGTAAACTAATGCAAACCCATGTGTCATTGTATTCGTGCGCATGTTATTGGCGCCTCATCTGCAGTGTGTTTCTGCGGGTTTACCTTGAGGTTCTTCCCATCGTGGAGCTGAAACAATCAACCCAGATTCCCTGCCTGCCTTCGCCATCTCTGCCACACTGTCCAGCAGTTTTAAATGCTAAAAAACAACGTCATTATCACTAAAGGCAGACACATACATGTCGCGACCCAAGGGGCTAACGTAATCAAAACTTTTGTGCTGGTAGCGAGAAAATAATACTTTAGATTTCACTGGGTTTTTAACCGTTTTGGTGGATCATATTCACTAACAAATTACACACAGACAGCATACAGGGCCACAACAGAACTAAACTTACAAAGATGTGTCGTTTTGTTCAGCCGTGTAATCTAGAAGCACCTGGACCTGAGTGATTAACATTATTCAGCCACTTGAGGCGCTTATGAGCTGCGTCTCATTTCGGAGGCTGCTTCCTGTGAAGGTCGCATTTGGCTGCATGCATCATCATTACGTCGTATTTAAGAAAAGTAGCCGTAATAAAATTGGCTGTTATTCCTCGTGAGGTGTAAAATAGTGTAATTTCTTTCTTACTTTCTTACTATAACTAATGGTTACTTTTCTTAAATGAGACCTCCTCGATGACGTATGCAGCCTTCAGATGAGACCTCTGGAGGACGCAGAGTAACGTGACAGGAAATGTGTGACCCTGGACCACAAAACCTGTCATAAGGGTCAATATTTTGAAATTGACATTTATACATCATCCGAAATTTGAATAAATAAGTTTTCCTTTGATGTGTGATTTGTTAGGATTTGATAATATTTGGCAGAGATATAGGCCAAAATCTGGAGTCTGAGGGTGCAAAAAAAAAAAAAAAAAATCTAAATATTGAGAAAATCGACTTTAAAGTTGTCAAAGGTCTTAACAACACTTATTACTTACAAAATAAATTTTCGATAGCCTATATTTACGGTTAGAAATTTACAAAATATCATGGAACATGATCTTTACTTAATATCCTAATGATTTTTGGCATAAAGGAAAAAATTAATAATTTTGACCCATACAATGTATTGTTGACTACAAATATACCTGTGCTACTTATGACTGGTTTTGTGGTCCAAGGTCACATATGACTTGGCTTTGTGGCTTTAAATTCACTTTCTTCAAATTTCTATTTCTCTCTTAATCTGTCTTCTTTAACAGTTTTTTTGTTTTATATACCACAGATCTGGCAAAAGAAGTTCCAGGATCAGTTCAAAGTAAGATCTATCTATCTATCTATCTATCTATCTATCTATGAATCTATCTATCTATCAATCTATCTATCTATCTATCTATCTATCTATCTATCTATCTATCTGTCTGTCTGTCTGTCTGTCTGTCTGTCTGTCTGTCCGTCTGTCCGTCCGTCCATTTGTTCGTCCGTTCGTCTGTCTGTCTATTTAATGTCTAGATTAACGCTTAACATTGGCTAATTAAAATAATGATCTGTTTGTTTAATTTTATTTAAACAGATTTATTTATTATTTTATTCTCTGTCTTCAGACAAGACTCAAGAAGTGAACAATCTAAAACAGAAAGTCAACCACATTTTGAGTAAGGTAGACGAGAATCAAAGAAATGAGGATTCATCAGTCAGCATCAAGCACCAGATGGAGAAAGAAGCTAATGATACAGAGGAATCCCAGGAACCTCCCCGTTTTTCTGTCTGCTCCGAGCAGGACAGCACCAATCCAGATGGACATCATGCTCTCCTCTCATTCTTGAGCAGCCGTGACCACCAGCCAGAGTTCATGCTCTTGTACAGCGCTTACCCAGAATTCCTCATCTCACATTTTGAGGGTCACTCTGATGAGGAGGATATAGTGGTGTATTTAGGCATAGCCCGAGAATTGGCACGAAAAAAGCGCGTCTCATGGGCGCAGAGCCGAATCTGTTTTCTTCTTGGACAGCTTTGTGCAGGGAGGTCAAAGTTCTCTCAAGCTCGGGTTTATTATGAGGAAGCCTTGAATGTACCCAGGGATTGTTTCACAGACATGTTTCTGCTCTCTGCCATTTACTCCAACCTGGCACTCATCTACCTAACACAGAAGAACCATGAAAAATTTTTCACTTTGTCAGAGCGCTTGTCTGCTTTGTTGATGGCTGTCCCTGATTGTTTGTTTGGCTGCGAGGACCCTGAGGTATTAAAGTATGTACTAAAAAAGGCCATCCTTGCCAAGAATCAGCGTGCAGAGGCCCGAGCCTGCTTCATCCTGGCTAAGCTCCACCTGAAGCTCAAAGAAGGCATGAGTGCAATCCCGTTCATCGAAAGGCTTTTAACCCTTGCTGACGAGGTTCCTGAAGCATGTGATGAGACATTGAGCCATGCTTTTCTGGTCTTAGCAAGACTCTACAGCGACCAGAGTCTGCCACATTTGGCTGAAAGCTGCGCACGGCGAGCATCACTTCAGGTCAGTGCTACATGAAAGTGGTTTCACAGAGCATTTATATTAGATAAATTAAATAAAAAAGAAATAATTGATTAAAATATTTGGATTTTATTGAATATATATATATATATATATATATATATATATATATATATATATATATATAAAAACATTTCATCTAAATTAAATCTTTTGTTTAAAAATGAATAAAAATAAATAAATCAATCAAATTCAATAAATTGATTAGTGCATTTATCCATTCTCTTTCACTGGTAAGAGTCATCGTGTCACAGAAAAAAAATTAATTTCAATAAAAAAAAAAACATAAAATGATTACATTTTATTTAATTACATTAAATATAATTAAACAAATGCAGATTAATACAATTATTAAAGTGTATTCATTTAATAAATTAAGATTTAATTTGAAATTAATTAAAACAAACATAAATAAATACATTTAAATTGATTTGTGCATTTATCCATTCTCTTTAACAGCTTTTTTTAATTAAAAATATTTTAATTTAACTAAAAGAAATGTAATTCAATTATTACATTTTATGTAATTAAATTAAACCTAATCAAATTAAATAGTTAATTAATTAATACAATTATAACATTTTATTTAATTAATTATATTTTGGCCCAGTTTCACAGACAGGGCTTAGCCTAGTTCAGTTAGGATATTTAAGTAACTTTTATTAACATACCCTAGAAAACAAAACAAAAAAACAATACTTTTGTGCATCTTGAAACAAAACAATGGCACTGACATATTTTAAGATATGTCAGTGCAAGTTGCTTTCAGTTAAAACAGCTCAAACATACATTTTAGTCCAGGATTAGCTTAAGCCTTGTCTGTGAAACCAGGCCTTTAATTTAAAAATTTATTAAAATAAAAAATACATTAACATAAATTGATTAAAAATGAAAGATTTAAAAAAACAGAAATCAATAAATCAAATTAAATAAATTGATTTGTGCATTTATCCGTTCTTTCACAGGTAGGAGCCACCGCTTCACACTGTCTTTGTGGTGTCTTGCTGTTGATGGAAAATGCATCAGAGCTGTATGGAGTGGCCGTCCCAACACAAGTGGCTCCATACCTGACCCGTGCCACAGCTTTAGTGTCCCCCGGCGAAGATCCTGCGCTGGGTCACGTCCACGCTCTGTGTTTATCCTGGCTCTTCCATAGACACAGCATGCCCGACAGAGCTGTTCGCTACATGCTCACTGTCCTCGACCACAGAAACATGTCCAGCGTTGGCCAGTCAGACACTACTGCTGCTCTTATATGGATGGCATGGCTGTACATCTGCAACCAGCAACCCGGCACCGCTCTGGAAGTGCTGGATGCTGTGCTGTCATCACTCCCCGAGCACTGTACCACACAGCTGGAAGGTGTGGTTTACAACATGCGGGCCATTTCATACAGACATTCAGCTGACATCCGACAGGCCGCTGAGAGTTACCGGGCTGCAATCGAGATATGCGAGGAGTTTGAGGACAGACATAACTGGGCCATAGCGTTGGCCAACTGTGGATTCATGTGTTTGCAAATCAAGGCAAAAAGATTAGCAGAAGAATACCTCACTCAGTCAGTGGAGCTGTTCTCTGAGCTTGAGGATGAAGGGCATGAACTCAGTTTTATTTCAGTGCTTCTTGAGTTAGGGCGACACTTTATTTCCCAAGGAAAACATGAGAATGGGAAGATCTACTACGAATGGGCCCTGCTGACTGCCATGTACATCGATCACGTGGATAGTAAGTGTTTATCATAGTTAAATTAGTGAAAGTGTCAGTAAGGATGGCCTCTACCAGTATCTAGAACATCTTGACATTAGAATATCTATAGTGAGACATTAGAGTTGAATTTTTTGTTTCTGATTGTATTTAAAGTCAACATGAAATCACAACTGATTCTATTAAAGCAATAGTTCTTAAAGTAATAGTGAAAAAAAGACAATTCTGCCATCATTTGCACACCCTCATTTCGTTCCAAACCAAGAAGACTTTCATTCATCTTTAATGCACAAATGAAGATATTTTTAATGAAACCTGAAAGATTCAAGAAATAAATTTCTCCCCATTGATGCTTAAAAAAGTTCATAAAGACAATGTAAATGATTCAAGTGTATTAATCCAAGTCTTCTGAAAAGGCACAATCACTTTATGCTGAACAGATTTAAACTATAAAATGAATTTTTTAAAATTAAATTAAAAATCTTTTTATAAATAAAAACTTTTATGCATTTTGGCCATTAATTTTAACGACAACAGCATTTTGGGGGCTTGAAAATGCAAACTTTTGAAAACAGTATTCAAAGTGGACGTTTTTTTTTTAAAAGAGTCTGTTATTGTCTCAATGTAAACTACAAAAACTTGAATTTGTGAAAACTGTGACGTCATGCGCATGCGTATTAGGTGTTCAGTAGTCGCGTAGTGTTTCTTTACAAAGTAACATCGCCAACTACTGGCCCTGGCATGCATAATACAGCATTTTTTGTCGTTTTTGCGGATCCGTGTGAACGGGGATCATTTCAACAATGTTGTCGTTTGGATGTGAAAAATGCAAAGGAAAATCTTTTCCATTTTTAATACATTGTTACCATGTAAACATATTCTTAGTATTGTATATACTATAATTTTGGGATGGTTTATTATCAGGTTTGCTGGTCACCAGACTTATACCTTCTTTTTTGTTGGACAACAGGCCAGCTGCAAGCCACACGTCACCTATGTCAGCTATACGAAGAGGTGTGTCCGGATGAAGCCCAGTGTATCATCTACAACGAGCACCAGCTGAACCTTCTCCAGCGGATAGGAGACAAGAGCTTAGAGGGAGAGATACTGGAGAAGATCAGCCAGCTGTACCTGAACCTGGCCACCGAGAAGTGAGACCTGCCCATGATAACATAAAGATTGATGATAAAGACTGACAGTAATTGAAAAAATGAAAATTCTGTCATAATTTACTCAACTTCATGTCAGTCTGTTGGCTTTCTTTCTTCTGTGGAACATAAATGATAAATGTCATCACCAAAACATTCTTCAAAATATCTTCTTTTGTGTTCTGCGAAAGAAAGAATACAAGTTTAGAATGGCATGAGGGTGTGTAAACGATGAAAAAAAAAAAAAAATCAGGTGAACTATCCCTTTAATTTTTGAAGTTTTCAAATATAATAAATTCATGCCATTTGTTTATCCAGTAAGCACATGATGTTTTATTAACGTAGTTAAAAAACAAGTCAAATAAGCTATCCAATTATCACATCATCTCAACCAGCTGTCAACAATCAGTAATCAACATATCTACCCAATCAGAATGAGTACAGGCATATATACAGTGGGTATGGAAAGTATTCAGACCCCCTTAAATTTTTCACTCTTTGTTATATTGCAGCCATTTGCTAAAATCATTTAAGTTCATTTTTTTTTCCTCATTAATGTACACACAGCACCCCATATTGACAGAAAAACACAGAATTGTTGACATTTTTGCAGATTTATTAAAAAAGAAAAACTGAAATATCACATGGTCCTAAGTATTCAGACCCTTTGCTGTGACACTCATATATTTAACTCAGGTGCTGTCCATTTCTTCTGATCATCCTTGAGATGGTTCTACACCTTCATTTGAGTCCAGCTGTGTTTGATTATACTGATTGGACTTGATTAGGAAAGCCACACACCTGTCTATATAAGACCTTACAGCTCACAGTGCATGTCAGAGCAAATGAGAATCATGAGGTCAAAGGAACTGCCTGAAGAGCTCAGAGACAGAATTGTGGCAAGGCACAGATCTGGCCAAGGTTACAAAAAAAATTCTGCTGCACTTAAGGTTCCTATGAGCACAGTGGCCTCCATAATCCTTAAATGGAAGACGTTTGGGACAACCAGAACCCTTCCTAGAGCTGGCCATCCGGCCAAACTGAGCTATCGGGGTAGAGAAGGCAGAGTGGCCCAACGGAAGCCTCTCCTCAGTGCAAGACACATGAAAGCCCGCATGGAGTTTGCCAAGATGGTGAGAAATAAGATTCTCTGGTCTGATGAGACCAAGGTAGAACTTTTTGGCCTTAATTCTAAGCGGTATGTGTGGAGAAAACCAGGCACTGCTCATCACCTGTCCAATACAGTCCCAACAGTGAAGCATGGTGGTGGCAGCATCATGCTGTGGGGGTGTTTTTCAGCTGCAGGGACAGGACGACTGGTTGCAATCAAGGGAAAGATGAATGCGGCCAAGTACAGGGATATCCTGGACGAAAACCTTCTCCAGAGTGCTCAGGACCTCTGGAGAACTGGGCCGAAGGTTTACCTTCCAACAAGACAATGACTCTAAGCACAAAGCTAAAATAACGAAGGAGTGGCTTCACAACAACTCCGTGACTGTTCTTGAATGGCCCAGCCAGAGCCCTGACTTAAACCAAATTGAGCATCTCTGGAGAGACCTAAAAATGGCTGTCCACCAACGTTTACCATCCAACCTGACAGAACTGGAGAGGATCTGCAATGAGGAATGGCAGAGGATCCCCAAATCCAGGTGTGAAAAACTTGTTGCATCTTTCACAAAAAGACTCATGGCTGTATTAGATCTTCTACTAAATACTGAGCAAAGGGTCTGAATACTTAGGACCATGTGATATTTCAGTGTTTCTTTTTTAATAAATCTGCAAAAATGTCAACAATTCTGTGTTTTTCTGTCAATATGGGGTGTTGTGTGTACATTAATGAGGAAAAATAATGAACTTAAATGATTTTAGCAAATGGCTGCAATATAACAAAGAGTGAGAAATTTAAGGGGGTCTGAATACTTTCCGTACCCACTGTATATAACCACAGTCAACTTACCCAAAAATCCTCGACAGTTTTCAGCATCCCTCCACCACCCTGTCTCCTCACACTCACTTGGTTACTTCCTAACCTAAATAGGGGGGTGGGGGGTACTCTGTGTTCGGGCCAAATACCGAGCTCAGAGCCCTCTCCCCGGACAGCACGCCAAATACGTATACCATTTATTTTATCTGACTTATTTGTACGTGTGAACTTGTGAAACAGTGGTTTATCCCCAAAGTTCTTTCAGTAATAATGAGTTGCCACACATTATTAAAAGGACTGCAGACAGCCTTGCTAAAATTCTTGGTCATGTCATCTCACAGAGCCAACAGAGCTGCTTTAGATTACACCAAACGGAGCCTGGGCATCTTCATTGACTTGGGCAGAAAACGTAAGCAGGCTCATGCCTGGCTACAGGCAGGGAAGATTTACCACATCCTCCAACAGACAGAGCTAGTGGATCTCTACGTGCAGGTGAGAACTGCCTTCATTCAGCTCTCCTCACCTTCCCTGCATTCTTTGGAGTTACTGTGATATGTGGGAGGATCACGTATTGAGAATAAACTCAAATTCAGCATCTAAATCAAATTTAAATATGATTAAGTATCATATTTAAAGTACTTTGTATACATCTTATTTGTCTGTATTGACTGGCAATCTTACAAGATTATGAATCTGAGTTGAGATATAATGGTGACAACACACACTACTACCAACTCCTTCAATATATTTTAAAAGCATCCAGGATATACCTCAGAGTTATTAATATTTTGATTGAACTTTTATTTTTATATTTTCAGTTTTCATTTTAATTTTAGTTTATTTTAATAATTTTATTATGTGCTTTTGTCATTCTGTCATATTAGTTTTTGTTGAAAATTTCTATTTAGCTTTAATTGATTTTTACTCTTTAAGTTTATTTTAACAACATTTATATTTTTATTTTGTTTTATTTTAAAATGCCTTTATTATGCTGTTCCTACAATAGGTTTACATGCATCAAATAAATCTCAAAATATACATTGCACATAACCTCATTTCTCAAAGAGTCTGAAAATGGTTCGTTCAAAGATTCGATCTCTCTAAACTCCTCCTTTCCGAGAGCCTGCTCTGCTCTGATTGGTCAGACGGCTCAGTCTGGTGTGACTGGTCAACTGCTTACAGCGCTTGTCAGAAACGACATGGCCATTACTATATCTGAATTTCTTCTCCAGGGCTTCCTCAGCGCTTGATGCACGTATCAATTCGAGCGCGAGTCCTCATCCTTTGGAAGTGCATGCAAAGTGGATTTGCATTGCTAAAAACAGTGTCTTCTCGACATGTAAACAAGAACCAAACTATTCAGTCTTGTAGGGACACAAACAATTTGACTGCATGCCTTCGCAAAGTTCCATTTCCTATGATGGTACTGAAAAATTGCTTGACCTTCCTTTAGAGGTGAATTGTAGCCTTTTTATCTACTGTATGTATCTAGGTAGCCCAGGACATGGCCTTGAGCACAGGAGACACACTCTTCACCCTGGAGATGTTGGAGACAGCTGGGGATGTTTTCTTCAACAGTTCACAGGACAGGGAGAAAGCCATCTGTTTTTACAGGGTAGGTTATGCGCACATTGTTGAGAAAGAGGGAGGTCTTTCGCACTGTGTTGTTATTGCACTCTGTGAATGTCAGGTCCCTGTTATTTCCTTTTTCTTTATTACAGTATTTCATTTAAAAACATTCATCATAATCATAATCAATCACTGTGCTTGTCTATGTCTTAAGAATGCGTTTATCTGTGTGTTTTTAAGGACCGAGCCCTTCCCATCGCAGTGAAGACAAGCAGTGTGCGCTCTCAGCTTCGGCTGTGTAATAAGCTTTCAGAGCTTCTGCTGCAGCTGGGCCAGTGTTCAGAGGCCATTGAGTACACTCAAACTGCATTAGACATTAGCGTGTCTCTGGGTAGGTTAACACGTGTGCACAAACTTTTTTTTAAATTATCAATACTTTTATTCAGATTGTGGCTTCCTGTTAAATATTTAGTCTGTTTTTGAAAATAAAGCACGCATGGTAAACAGTAAACAGCCAAAAAACATTTAGGAGAGACAAATAACAGTCTTTTCGTTCATCTGTGTATTTCTTAAAGCTGACCATTTAAACGAACGGGTGGCATTCCATCGCCTCGCCACATTGTACCATTGTCTGGGTCAGTTTGAAATGGCAGAGCACCACTTTCTGAAAGCCCTGTCCCTGTGTCCCTCACCCCTGCAGTATGATGAGGAAGCCCTGTACTATGTCAGGGTTTACCAAACACTTGGAGACATCATCTTCTATGATGTCAAGGTAAGCCAATGGACATCTGTTTGTCTCGCTCCAAAACTCACGCCATTGTTTGAGCCAATGTCAGGCTTGGGTGCATTTCCTGAAGAATGACGTAATTCGCTACTTAAAGGGTTAGTTGACCCAAAAATGAAAATTCTGTCATTAATTACTCACCCTCATGTCGTTCCAAACCTGTAAGACTTTCATTCATCTTCAGAACACAAATGAAGATCTTTAAAAGTTCATAAACAGATTGTAAAACTATGAATTGAGCAGTTTAGTCCAAATTTTCTGAAGAGACACAATCAGTGAACATACACAGAAGCTCAACCGAACCTGAATGGCGTGCAAGAACAAACATCTTCTGGAAGCTCAAACGTGCTGCGTAACACACGAGAATAAACCTCATTTGATACACAGCACGTGCGTCATTCAGGTTCGGTTGAGCTTCTGTGTATGTTCTGATCAATGTTTATATGTGAGTAAAAGCCTAAATTAAAGCTGTTCACCATATAAAGCGATCATCTCTCTTCAGAAAATTTGGACTAAATCGCTCAATTCATATGGATTACTTTTACGATCTCTTTATGAACTTTCATCAAAAAGATCTTCATTTGTGTTACGAAGATGAACAAAAGTCTTACGGAAAGACATGAGGGTGAGTAATTAATGACAGAATTTAAATTTTTGGATGAACCAACACTTTAACTACAATAGTACGATGGTGACGCATCGTCGAAGAAGCTACTAACTAGTCACGACTGTTTCTTGAAAGCGTAGGAAATTTGGCACACAGCTGTCGTTCAAACCACGTTGGTTAAAACTGTTGTTAGTGAATGCTCATCAGTTCATCAGTTAATTTCATTGCTGTAAATAATGAATGCAGTATATGAGGAATACTTTGCTATTTTCTTTTCTGTCACGTTTCCTCTATATTTCCTTTATATATATATATATATATATATATATATATATATATATATATTTATTATTATCTCTGTGTATTCCAGGACCCATTTGATGCTGCTGGCTATTATCACTTGGCCTTGGCTGCTGCGATGGATCTGGGCAACAAGAGATCTCAGCTAGAGCTGTGCACTCGATTGGCCACCATCTACCACAACTTTCTCATGGACCGTGAACTCTCGCTGTTCTTCTACCAGCGAGCGCGAGCTTTTGCTAATGACCTCCACATTCGTCGTATCAACCTGGCTCCAGACTACAGTTTCAGGACCACAAACAAGTACAAAAACACAATAACTGGGGCAACAAGATAGAACTGGACTCTAATGGGAAATGACACTTCCACTGCATGTTTTGATTTGACTTGTGTGCGAATTTTCTGTGTTTACTTTTATTTGCCGGATGTTATGTGTATTAGTTGATTTATTTACGGAATGTCTGACTCATATAACATGTTGATTGGTTCAGCAAGTGTTTACTGGACTGTAAGCAATACAACTTTCAGGCACTGTTTGCTTCACATTAATTTTTTAAATGTTTTCAGACTAAAAGATACTTTTACATGCTCTACTTGGCACGAAATCCCATGATGGATAACCTTTCTTTTCTTTTTTTTTTTCTTCTTTCTTTTTTTATCTTGTTCTCTAAAATTGTTAATGAAGATAATCTGAAGATTTTATTGTGCCTGATGTTCCATTGTGTAAAAATGGTATTACCTTTGGTTGACACATGCAAGTGATGTCAAGTGAACACATTTTTACCTCAACAAGGGCTGTTCTGTTTGTACTAAGTGCAGAAAAGAACAGGCGCTGTAGTGTTAAATAAACATGTTCATGCCTGGTGAAAAACATGACTTGGTTCAAACCCCTCCCAGTTCAGTGAAAACAAACCCACTGGCACTGTAGGGTCTAGTGCCTTGGCGGCATTTAAATGTATGTGCCAAAAAGAAACCATTTTGGCACTGATCGGCAATAAAAGTGGATTTAATACTGAATTTGATTGCTTAACAATATGAAGTTGGAAGCTTTCTTTGAATGGCCAAAATAAACCTTGAATACAAGTGAGCCCTTGTCAAGATTAGGTTTGCTCTTTTGTTTTTATCCTAAAAATATGTTGGTATCCAAGCAGTTTATAATAACTCATTCTGGATCGATTAAGCATGACAAACAGGGAACTAAGTACACTGGATTTTAAACTGAGATGTTTTTCATGAATGAATCCTTATTTTGTCTCAGATCTTTACAGTCCCTTGTGAAAAAGACATATACTTTTAAGGGAAAATATGCTTTGAAGGAATTTACTAACTGAATATAATGTTCCCAGACACCTAAGTGAGTGAAATAAAACTGTATTATAATTATATATATAAAAAAAAAAAAAATTAAAAAAAAAAATTAAGTGGGACTTTGTGTATTTTCATAATTACCTACAATATTATGTTTAAAGTGTACTGCCAAGCATTTATAGTAAAATAAAATATTTCTATTGAAACTTGTATGTCATGTATTTAAATATATTTGTAAATGGACATTTGTAATGATGGCATTGCAATTTATTACATTAATAATAATAATAGACCTATATATATATATCCAATGTACTTTTAAGTTTTGAAGTAGGCTACACTTCAAGTGTACATAACAAAGATAGCAGAAAATTATACAAATAAAAGGAAATATGTTAAATATGGCAAAAATGTGGCAACAAACCCTTTTCAGCCAAGAGTAAATTAATTTTAGAACTTTGTTTTTGGGGGGGAAAAAACATAGGAAAAAAAGAAAGAAAGATCGGTTCTCTGAAACGAAATGTTCGAAAGAACCGATTCGGGGAAAAGAATCGGACATCCCATCACTTGTGAACACTTAGAGATTTGGGGTAAACGAAATTCTCCCCGCCTCCTCTGGAGAGAAGAGAAAAGCAGACTTCAGTTCAGTCGAGGATGTTGAGATGGTCGGCAGATGCAGAAGCACATACATCGAGACTTCACACACACGGCTTTAATCAGTTGCACGTGAAATCAGCGGCATTTGCGCGCACCAAGAGATCAGATTGGATAAGAAAAATTCCTCTTTCTAGGACAACCACTCTGATCTTTTGACTGAGCCTACAGGAACGCACACATCTCATCTGAAACTCGCTTTTGCAGTGGAAATCTGATGCGTAATGGTGATCTCCAGAGAGCTATCTGAGAATTAATTCGTCTTCATTTAAACCCCCCAAAATGCAGGTCATTCTGTTTGTTACGGTAGTTTTTCTTTACATCAAAAATGCTGTCGCAGATACTTCTAAACTCAAGTGTCCGGAGCGCTGTGATGTGAGCAAGTGTCCGAGCCCGAGCTGTCCGAGCGGGTATGTGCCGGACCGCTGCAACTGCTGTCTGGTGTGCGCGCAGGGAGAGGGCGAGCCGTGCGGCCGCAAGGACGATCTGCCCTGCGGGGACGGTCTGGAGTGCAAGCACCCGTCTGGAAAGAGACTGTCCAAAGGGGTGTGTCAGTGTAGGTACAGTAGTAAAGTGTGTGGCAGTGACGGGAACACGTACGGTAACATCTGCCAGCTGAAGGCCGTGAGCAGGAAAGCACTGCAGCAGGGTCTGCCCGCGGTCACCAACGCGCACAAAGGACCCTGTGAAAGCAATCAAGGTAAGTCATTTGTGTATTGCAAGAGGAAGGCATTATATTTAACATATATCAAAATATGTATTTATGCCTATTTAAACATATTTTTGTATATTTAATGTATATCAAAATATGCCTTTATTTATGCTGAAAATGTAATGATTAAAAGGGATTTAACTACAGTCTCCACATTCTCCATTAATAATAAATTAATACAGGCCTCCAATTTTTACACTCTAAAAAATGCTGGGGTTTTTAAACCCAAATATGGACAAACCCAGTCATTGGTTTAATTTTTTAATTGAATTTTTAACCCAATGTTTAAGTTTGTCCATATATGACCCAAATTTGGGTTCAAACAACTCAGCATTTTTTTGCATTTACTTATTTAATTGTTTATTAAATGATGGTGGTAGTGGTACAGTACTTGTAATAATGGTATTGTGGTAAAAAAAATATGGGATGTAGGCCTAACACACACACACACACACACTTCATAGATGTAATGGTTTTTGTACTGTACAAACTGTATATCACCTCACACTAACCCTACCCCTAAATCAAGCCATCACAGAATTCTTTTTGGCATTTTTTGAGTTTCAAAAAAATTTAGTTAATAATTTCTAAGCTATTTGATTTACAAGGATACAGGAAGTGTCCTCGTAAACCATGTTTACATTGTAATACATATCATTATACTTTTTTTATATATAAAAATGAAAAAGACACTAATTTTTGTCACTCATGCTTTTATATTTTATATTTAATATGAACAGAGGTTTATGTCAAAGTCACATTTCTTTATATAGCACATTATACAATACAGATTATTTCAAAGAAGCTTCACATAAATAAACAAGAAAATAACAGAGTTTATACAACAGTTGGTTCTGGTTCCCTAATTTGATTGGTTGAGAGTATTTACCAGCCATGCAATATTCTACTGTTAATGTTGCAAGATTCATTAATTATAAAGAAATGTTATTCATAAATTTTAGCTGCAAGCAGCTCTACAGAAGACAATAGTGTCATTATTCAGCTCACTTTAGTTCAGTGTTGATACAGTTCAGTTCAATAACAGTGCCAATGTTGCAGAGTTCATCAATTATGGAAAATTAAATTTAAAGCAGCTCTATAAGTCAACAATCTCAGGTCAGTGTAGATTCAATTACATACAGATATAAAGCAGCTCTACACAAGACAATAATGTCATTGTTAGGCTCAATTTAGTTCAATGTTGATTCAGTTCAGTTCAACAACTGTGTCACTGTTGCAAAGTTAATCAATTCTGCAACAACTTCATAGCAGATTTACAGAAGACAATAGTTTCATTATTCCGATCAATTCGTTTCAGTTTTTATTCTCATCTGATACTGTCAGTGCATTTTCCCTTAAAGGGTTAGTTCACCCAAAAATGAAAATTCTGTCATTTATTCTGTCGTTCCACACCCGTAAGACTTTCGTTAATCTTCGGAACACAAATTAAGATATTTTAGTTGAAATCCGATGGCTCCGTGAGGCCTGCATAGGGAGCAATGTCACTTCCTCTGTCAAGATCCATAAAGGTACTAAAAACATATTTAAATCAGTTCATGTGAGTACAGTGGCTCAATATTAAGATTATAAAGCGACGAGAATACTTTTGGTGCGGCAAAAAAACAAAATAACGACTTATTTAGTGATGACCGATTTCAAAACACTGCTTCATGAAGCATCGGAGCATAAATGAATCAGTGTGTCGAATCACGATTCAGATTGCGGGTCAAACCGCCAACGGCTGAAATCACGTGACTTTGGCGCTCCGAACTGCAGATTCGACACACAGATTCACAATGCTCCGATGCTTCCTGAAGCATTGTTTTGAAATCGTCCATCACTAAATAAGTCGTTATTTTGTTTTCTTTATAATATTAATACTGAACCACTGTACTCACATGAACCGATTTAAATATGTTTTTAGTACCTTTATGGATCTTGACAGAGGAAGTGACATTGCTCCCTATGGAGGCCTCACGGAGCCATCGGATTTCAACTAAAATATCTTAATTTGTGTTCCAAAGATTAACGAAGGTCTTACGGGTGTGAAACGACATGAGGGTGAGTAATAAATGACAGAATTTTCATTTTTGGGTGAACTAACCCTTTAATTCTGGGGGGAAATTTGGTTAACACTTTAAGGATTTCACAGAAGTGCAGCCAGTATCTCCTGTAGCAACAACATGATTGAGTCCACTGTGTTTTACGAGTCTCATAATTCCTGCATTCAGAAGATACTCCACTGAGCTCCTCTAGTGAAAATCACATATCAAAAATTCACTGATTATCAGATGAGCCATCATGTGTATTTTGAACAATGGGACTGTGACCTCAAACTTGACGTGCAAAATGCAGCTGCAAATTCAGAAATAGATCTGTTTTGTGCTCTGTAGACTAGGCATGATTTCCTCTGCGCTTCTCAGAGGAGGTTGCCCTTTTTCTCTGATTTTGGACCTCAATACCAACACCCTTTCCTTTATCATTAAAAGGAAATATCAAACTGCTTCCAGATCAGCAGTAAAACATTATCTCTATTGTGACAGGAAGAGGGAGGAGTCACTTATTGGAAATGGTACCACATCTCTGGAGACACATTATCAGTCTAGAACTGAATTAAAGGGCTACTGATGGGGTGAAATTATGTGTATCAGATGACCTGGTCAGCTTTTTAGGTCTGTTAACTCCATAAACACTACAATAATTCAGCAAAACCAAGTTTAAAGGAGTCAAGCTGGTAGCAATCATACACCCATTAGTTACTGCAATGTCACTGGCCACTATAGTGTATATATTTGGTGAATTACTCGGTAGTGAGGCAAGCAGCAAAACTTTAAGCAAAAGAATCCGCAGAAATGCCTATTTGGAGAGCAGCAAATCATTACAGCATTAAAAGTCACATAAATTATAGTCTATCATTCTATACAATTTAGGCTAATAAGTCTAAAACCTCAAAATAAAACACTAACCCTTGCAATCATTGTATTAAGTAACCCAGGGCCTTGGAAACAGATGCTGCCCAGCAGCTTTCCACCACATTGTGTGATCAGCTGCTCTTCTGATGTCTCGTCTCTTCACCATTTCAGACTGGAAAAAATGAATGAGGAAACTATTGAGACATTCATCTTTGGTTTTTGCCTGGCTCACTTTGGGTTGAGTGGCGTTTTTTAATATTA
Source organism: Megalobrama amblycephala (assembly GCF_018812025.1). Lineage (NCBI taxonomy): Eukaryota > Metazoa > Chordata > Actinopteri > Cypriniformes > Xenocyprididae > Megalobrama > Megalobrama amblycephala. Next base: position 35,021,032 of record NC_063046.1, read on the forward strand.
TATGTAATTGTCTAAATGTATCTGCGCACGTTGCCAGTGGAAGTTGACTTACTTGGCAGTCCTCCTGAAATCTTAGAGGTCACAGCTCCGTGATGCAGCCATACTGGAATGTGCTTTTATATGGGGTGTTGCATTTGATTAATGATTAGCAGTTGAGTGTTATTTTATTGCATGCTTCTTTTAGTTTCTCACAGCTCATAAAATTATAAATCTTAAATACTTTCATCCGGAAAGCCAGGAATAAAGCTTTAAAACATACTGTATATTGCAGTTATTTGGACAAAATAGCTTTAGACATTTACACACTTCCATTCAAAAGTTTGGGGGTCAGTAAGATGTATTAAATTGATCAAACAAGTGATTTACAATTTTACAAAATAATTAAATATTAAGTAGCACAACTGTTTACTATGGAAGCTTGTTTCCACCGCTGAATAAAACAGATAATTATGACTTTTCTTTAGAATTGGACTTTATTACTCACAATTGCGAGTTTATATCTCACAATTCTTACTTTATTTATCGAATTGTGACTTTATCATACAATTCTTATTTTATAACTCGCAATTGTGAGTTTATATCTCACAATTCTGACTTTTTTCTCACAATTCTATTTATCTCAGAATTGCGAGATATAAACATGCAATTGCGAGTTATAATGTCCAATTCTGAGAAAAAAAGACTGACTTCACGAGTTATAGTCAGAACTGTGAGATATAAAGTCAAAATTCTGAGAAATAAAGTCAGAAATGCAATATAACTTCGCAATTCTGACTTTTTTCTCGCAGTTCAGACTTTTTCTCTCAGAACTGTGAGATGTAAACTCGCAATTGTGAAAAAAAAGGTCAAACTTGTGAGATAAAAAGCCGCAATTACCTTTTTTATTCAGTGATGGAAAAAAGCTTCCATAGGTTTCAACATTTATAATATTAAGAAATGTTTTTTGAGCACCAAATCAGCATATTAAAATGATTTCTGAAGGATCATGTGACACTAGACTGGAGTAATGGCTGATGAAAATACAGCTTTGCTATCACAGGAATGAATTACATTTTAAAATAATAAAACAGTAAAAATATTAATGTAAAAAAGATGTTATTACTGTTTACATTGTATTTTTGATCAAATAAATGCAGCCTTAGTGCACAGCATAAATGAGTATACCCCCTCTGAACAAATACAAAAGATGTATTTTCTTTATGATCACTACAATTCATGGAAAGATGGCAAAACTAAAATGTAATAAACATATACATAATAAAAACTGAAAAATATATGTTATTTATAGCCATAAAATAAGTAAATTAGCCAATTTTGTTTAAATTAAGGATTGCAGAAATGAGTACACCCTAGATTTATTCAACAAATGTATAATATTCTAGTACTTATATGCCCTCCATCATTTTGAATATACTGCTCTGACCCTTCTTGGCATGGAGTGTACAAGTTGACAAATTGTCACATCTGTCCTGTTTAACTCCTGGATGATGAGCTCCTTAAATGCCCTGATCTTTAATGGGGAGTGTTGCTCAGCTCGTCTCTACAGAATCCCCCACAGGTGCTCAAGAGTGTTAAGATTGAGGGCAATACATGTCCACAGAAGGTTTTTCAGCTTGGGAGAATGCATATCCTCATTGTCATGTTGAAAAATGCCCAACAATGCAGGGAACGAGGAAAGGGTAACATCTTCTGTTTCAAGTTTGTGTATTAAATTACACAGTGGTGTGAGAATTCATGACAGCATTGATAAAGCACAACTCCCTCATACCTTCAGCACTCATACATCCCTATATAAGAGCTTTACTACCACTAAACTTTACTGTGGGAACCAGGCACTTCTCACTGTACTCCTCCTCTAGCAACACCATAACATTTTGGATGCTGTTAGATCCAAAATGATTGATTTGGTCTCATGAGACCAGAGTATGGATTCCCAGAATCTATATTTTGTAAATATGGGCTTTGGAAATGGCTAACTGACTTTATTGTGCTTTGGCTACAGTAGGTAGTTCCAGTGAGAACAACAACCATGTATGTAATTTCTGCAAGCTGCATCTTACTCTGTGAGATAAACAGTCACTCTTTTCATAGCTTTTGCTGACTCCGAGACACTCGCTTGGTATTTCTCTTGCTCTTTGTCTAGCAAAAAATCCCTCACCACTAAATGAAAGCTTAAAATGAAGGCCTGATTATTTCAGGGGCCTTGTCACAAGTCCATTGTTTTTAAATGTCTGTGTTACTTTCTCACTTAAAACAATGATTTGGTAATCCCCTGTCCTCTTTTGTGCTAAGAAATAAGTCTCCTGACAGTTCTCTCCTGAGTGGTTCCATTGTTGTCAGCATTAAGTCTGAGAATGATTCAGTGGGCTATATAAGACTTTCAATTGTCAAGAAATTGCTTCTCTTTAAATGTTTTGGTTCAACATACTTACCCGTTGATCAGACATTGCCTTAAACTAACACCAGAAAAATTTTATTTATCTAAATAAAAATGTCATTTTTATTTAGTAACATTTAGGAGGGTGTACTCAGTTTTGCTACACAACATTTTATCACCTTGATAAGAAAATCTTATTTTCCTGAATAATTTTGAGATGCTTCTTTGGTAATTGATTAAGCAGACTTGCTGGAACATTATGGCCTGGTTTCACAGACAGTACTTAGCATAAGCCAGGATTAGGCCTTAGTTCAATTAGGGCATTTTAGTAGCTTTTATAAACTTTCAATAGAAATAAAACGTTACTGGTGTGCATTTTGAGACAAAACAATGACACTGACATATTTTAAGATATGCCAGTGCAAGTTCCTTGTAGTTAAAGTTGCCCTAGAACTTCTTTTTAAAAGATGTAATATAAGTTTAAGGTGTCCCCTGAATGTGTCTGTGAAGTTTCAGCTCAAAATACCCCATATATTTTTTTTTAATTAATTTTTTTAACTGCCTATTTTGGGGCATCATTAACTATGCACTGATATATAGGTTGCGGCCCCTTTAATTCTCCCGCTCCCCCTCCCCCGGAGCTCGCGCTTGCCTTGAACAGCATAAACACGGTTTACAGAGCTAATATAACCCTCAAAATGGATCTTTACAAGATGTTCGTCATGCATGCTGCATGCATACATCGGATCATGTAAGTATAGTTTGGATGTATTACATTTGATTCTGAATGAGTTTGAGGCTATGCTGCGTGGCTAAAGCTGACATTACACACTGTTTGAGAGATTTATAAAGAATGAAGTTGTGTTTATGAATTATACAGACTGCAAGTGTTTAAAAATGAAAATAGCGACGGCTCTCTTGTCTCCGTGAATATAGTAATAAACGATGGTAACTTTAACCACATTTAACAGTACATTAGCAACATGCTAACTAAACATTTAGAAAGACAATTCACAAATATCACTAAAAATATCATGATATCATGGATCATGTCAGTTATTATCGCTCCATATGCCATTTTTCGCTATTGTTCTTGCTTGCTTACCTAGTCTGATGATTCAGCTGTGCACATCCAGACGTCCTGCCCTTGTCTAATGCCTCGATCATGGGCTGGCATATGCAAATATTGGGGCGTACATATTAATGATCCCGACTGTTACGTAACAGTCGGTGTTATGCTGAGATTTGCCTGTTCTTCGGAGGTCTTTTAAACAAATGAGATTTATATAAGAAGGAGGAAACAATGGAGTTTGAAACTCAGTGTATGTCTTTTCCATGTACTGAACTCTTGTTATTTAACTATGCCAATATAAATTCAATATTTAATTCTAGGGCACCTTTAAAACAGCTCAAATATGCATTTTAGTCCAGGTCTATAGCTTAGTCTTGTCTGTGAAACCAGGGGTATATCTCTAAAGAACCCTAACATGTCTTCTAAGTAATTGAGTAATTGCTGATTTTCAGAAGTTCCAGACAAATTACAGCCTAGACAAAACTTTAATTAACAAAACAATTATTAATTAACAGAGGCAGTGATCAAAGCTAAGTACAATGTAAGTAATAGCCATTAGGTGTATTTAAAGTACTGAAGTACTAAACAAGGTTTTAAACAGTCTTGATTCATTAATGACTTCAAATGTTAGGTTAGTAGGACAATAAGGGTGTGCACACAAAGGAATGATGGCTGTGCCAACAAGGCCAAGAGGAAACAGCAGTCAAGGGAAAAACCACCCTGATGTTTGCAGAAAATAACATGCCCTAATTACTATAACTTTGAACACACTTTCTTCTTTCTCTCTCCAAACTCTTTCATACGCATACTGCACACCCAACACAACTCAAGCATGCATAAGGATAAAAACCACCTAGTGATTATAGACCCAGTTATAGAGGAACATTTCCTGTGTTTGAAAAGACTTTCTCCAGCTATCATCACTGTATGCCATCTGAATCTGCAGGAAAGAATTTAAACACTGCATGCCTGCTATGCCCTCTTTAGCCAGAAAGGCTATTTGAGACTTAAAAAAGACAGTAGCTGTCTTTTAGGGCTGGTTTTGCTCAAATCATAGTGGGATTATTAACACGAGCAATTCTTTCTGCTAGTATAGGTCCCACACACCCCAACAGCCCGAGGTACAAATTCAACTTCATTGCTGACGTGGTGGAGAAGATCGCCCCTGCTGTGGTGCACATTGAGCTGTTCCTAAAGTAAGCCCAAACACTTGCAAACACTTTCATGGTGTGGTAGCTGTCTGTACAGTGCTTTAAAACTGTGGGGAAGTGAGGAAGGTGTTTGGCAAACACAGCTGTGTGAGGGTCACCGCTGTCTGTTGTTAAGTTCAACATATGCTCTACTGCTTGCCAAGGCTATTCATTTGTGAATGATGTCAGAAAGTGTGGCGTGGAGAAATTGGGTAAACAAATGTTTTATGTAGGCCCATATTTTTTTATTATCTTACCTAGTAATTTATTGAAAGATACATTTTGTGGTGATTAATGTTTTGAAATACATTAAACCCTTGTGAAAAAGAAGTGTTTGATTGCATTGTATGAACACTTGAAGTGTACTTCAAATATTAAATGCATATTTTTCAAAAACTGTACTTGTAGATAATATAATATTAACTGTTTCCCTGCCATTGACAGAATTTTCTGTCATTTATGACAACGCTTCCCGCCATTGACTGAAATTTCGGGCAATCCATATTTTCGCTGTTATACTGTAGGGGGCGCTATTACACATCATCTGAAAGAATACAGAATATCTGCCTGGATCAAAACACATGCAAAAAAGAAGCAGAAACATGTGATAAAAGCATTGCTTATGCACATGTAAAATAATGCGGTCGCCAAACATTAAACAAATTATTATTATTATTAATATTTAAGCAGATTAAGCAGAGACTCTGGTCTTTCTTTTGATATAGCCTATTCCGTGTTCAGCTATTCATACAATAAAATATTCTGAGGTTCATGAAAGTTTTGTGAAAATTATCAAAAAAAAAAAAAAAAAAATGCTGGCAGTGGCTGGCAACTTAAAAAAAAAAATTATATTTAATTGCAATTAACATCGTAAGTGTCTGAAAACATTGTATTCAGTTTGCACTTTAGTCCACTTTCAAATAAAAATTTCCTGATAATTTACTCACCCCCACGTCATCCAAGATGTCCATGTCCTTCTTTCTTCAGTCAAAAAGAAATTAAGGTTTTTGATGAAAACATTCCAGGATTATCCTCCTTATAGTGGACTTCAATGTACTCCACTGTTGAAAGTCAAAATTACAGTTTCAGTGCAGCTTCAAAGGGCTTTAAACGATACCAGACAAGGAATGAGGGTCTTATCTAGCAAAACGATCGGTCATTTTCTAAAAAAAAAAATAAAATAAAAAATTATATACGTTTTAACCATAGACCCTCATCTTGCACTAGCATATAGTATATGACAATTTAGTTCAAACTTTGACCTGTGGAGGGCACTAATACACTTATACACTGCCGAAATTCTAATAGAGGAGAAGAAGAAGAAGAAAAAGAAGAAGAAGAGAGCTAGTTCAAGATGAGCATCTAAGGTGCTAAGATGATCTTTTCGTAAAAATAGTCTTTTATCAGTTAGTAAAGACAGTTTCAAGTAATATTGCAAAAATGTATAAAACAAAACATCCTCTTTAGCACCTTTAAAACATAAATAATTTTAATTTTTTTTTAGAAAATGACCGATCATTTCGCTAGATAAGACCCTTATTCCTCGTCTGGTGATGAATGTAAAAAAAAAAAAAAACTTTAAATACGTATTTGAATTACTCTGAAGCAAGTGAATGAAACTAAATAGTGTGAATTTTGTCAGATGCCTTATATGTTCACTTTTTCCCCCATAGCCACCCTCTCTTTGGTCGGACGGTTCCGCTATCCAGTGGTTCTGGATTTGTAATGTCAGAGACTGGACTGATCGTGACTAATGCCCATGTGGTGTCCAGCACCACTCCTGTTTCGGGTCATCAGCGACTCAAAGTACAGATGCGTGACGGGGATGTGCATGAGGCCACTATCAAAGACATTGACAAGAAGTCTGACATTGCCACTATCAAAATCAACCCACAGGTAAGATAAAACTGCAAAATGTTTTTTATAGCACTCAAAGATCAATCTTTAAATTACACAAGACAAAGTGTGTTTAATCAATTACTCCCTACAACCATTTTGGCAGAAAAAGTTGCCTGTTTTATTGCTGGGTCACTCTGCAGACCTGCGCCCGGGTGAGTTTGTGGTTGCTATCGGCAGCCCGTTTGCCCTGCAGAACACAGTGACGACAGGAATTGTCAGCACTGCACAGAGAGATGGAAAAGAACTGGGTCTCCGTGACTCAGACATGGACTACATCCAGACTGACGCCATCATCAACGTAAGACACAGAATAACCAGAATAATGCATGTTAAGAGTCTTACTGGGCGTTGTGTAAGAAGTCTAGACAACTTCTGAAATTCATTTCTGAAATCACGTTGCATGCAAGAAGTAATGCTTATTAGTAATTTGTACATATTAGGGAAATTATGATCAGAGCTGTGTTAAATATATTGAACATAACTTAAGTATTGAACAAAAATAGACATTGTGAGAAAAAAAAACTTTAAAACAGAAAAAATATTAAAGTCAAATCTTATCTTTTAAAGGCAGTTATCTTCTGTTAACGTTGCTTCCTTTTTGATTATCAGGATTTATGATTGCATTACTAGAGTTTTCATAATTATAACCTATTTTATTCTTCTTTAGTTTTTACTTGCATTTCTGACGGTTTGTTCTCGTTGAGTTTTGGAGTGGAAACTATTTATCTGAAGTCTCAGATTTTTACTTCTTAAATTTTTGTCCAATGCTTGAATATTTATGTTCAGTACTTTTGGCACATATCTAATCCCACAGATAAGGTATGTATTTTATGTATTTTAACTGTCAGTAGATTCTTACTGAGTTTTAGGGTGTTTTTAGAGAGGAAGTCTCAGATTTTTACTTTATTTTATGTTTTTATTTATATTTATGTTACTTATATTTAAGTAATTTTGGCACAAATCTTATCCCATATAGATCAGGTATGTGTAAAATGGTTTGAACACCAATAATTAACATAATTTCTTTTTTTGTTCTCAGTATGGGAACTCAGGTGGACCACTCGTTAATTTGGTAATTATTTCATACCGTTTCCTCTGACAGTAGACTTATAGGAATAAAAATTCTGTCAATGTTTACTCTCCCTCATGTTTTTCCTCTTATCTTATGGTGCACAAAAGATGAATTGTTTAGAAGAGTATCCACTTTTCAATATAATTTGAATATTTCAGTCTGTACCTCAATAATTCACTATTTGTGTTCCACAGAAGCAAAGATATACTGTATTGGTTTGGTACAACATGAGTTTGAGGAAATTGTGACAGCATTTTCATTTTTAGGTCTCCCTTTAACAAACATACTGATATTGTATTTCATTTTTCTTCTTAATTTGTCTTCTATAAGGATGGAGAGGTGATAGGAATCAACACACTGAAGGTAGCTGCAGGAATCTCATTTGCCATTCCTTCAGATAGGATCACTCGATTCTTAAATGATTCATTGGGAAAGCAAAACAAAGGTACATGGGGCAGCTTTTGTTCAAGGGAATGCAGTTTTTTTCCATTCTTGCTGAATTAAACGTGTTAAAACTTACATATTGTTTCAGAGACAAGATCAGTGAAGAAGCGTTTCATTGGAATCCGAATGCTCACCATCACAGAAGCGTGAGTGTCCTTCACTACGCATGTAAATGAACACCGCTTTGCAGTTTAGTCATTGTGCGTGTGTGTATGTGATACATTTTGTCTGTCTCCTCCAGTCTTGTGGAAGAGCTGAGGCAGCAGAATCCAGATTTCCCCGATGTCAGCAGTGGGATCTACGTCCATGAAGTGGTTCCTCACTCTCCTGCTCAGAAGTAAGCATTAGCCAAACCAGATGATCTGTGGTCTGTCAGTTGTGGTTGTGCTTCAGAACTCCCAGCCAAGAAGTTTGATCTATGTCTGATGTCTGTGCTCTGTGGATGACAGCATTTTGAATACTACAATCAAAAAGAAATGTCAGAATACAGTATAATATATATATATATATATATATATATATATATATATATATATATATATACAGTTTTATGTAATAAATCAATAAGAAGTGATTATCATTAACATTTCTTATACATATTCTGAAATTAGGATGAGCTTGGACAAAGACATAAGAATGCTGAATTAATTCTTTAGATATTTCTGAGATATCTAGCGTCCATTTCAAATCGATTAATCGCTTCTAACATGAAAGTTTGTGTTTATATAATATATATGTGTGTGTGCATTATATTATGTAAACAAACTTTTATGTTAGATGCGATTAATCGATTAATCACATCTTTGAACACAAGAAGTTCATTTTTTAACGTAAATGCATAGTAGTTAAAGATACCTTATATAAAATTTGACCCCTGTTTTTGTAAAATAAAGTGAAAAAAAGTGTCACTGAAAGTTTTTCGCCTGATCGGAACCAAACCAGTGCAGAAATGTTCTCTGGACTCTGAATATCAATAATTATAAAAAAAGAACAAGTTGAAATTTTGATTCTCGTTGCTATGGGGTGCCAAAACGTTCGAAATAGGCAGGGCCACTTTTACTAATATGGCTATTTAAAAAAATTGCGCCGATTGGACACTTGGTGGCACTATAACTTGAAAAAAAAATTGAAAACAGCTATAGTGTTAGTCCGATTGACGTGAAATTTGCCATGCAGTGTCTTGGTCCAAGAAGCCATGATTGTCTATAAGGACATTGGCGTATCTCGAAAAACATGGCTGCCACCGGCCGATGAAATTTGAGCACCTATCAGACAAAGTTAACGAAGGCCGATTGGAACAAAACTTGGCGGGCATGTTCAACACATGGGCCTAGAGGTCTAGAGGTCATATGCCGCTTGATAGAGGAAACTTTGGCCATTTGTTTTGTATATTGTAATGGACTTTTTAACCCTATTTTTAATGCATACTAATGTCATTCACTACCCTCCTCCTCATTCATTTTTTAAAGTTAGACTTCAGCCTTCTTGGTATTCCTCAATCGATTCATTATAAAGAATATAACATGAAAAAAATCATAAAATTATAAAAGAATGCCTATTTTTGAATTCATTTTTTGTAAAAATTGTATAGGGTCGCTAACGACCCGAGGTGTGTATCAGTGTACGTATATTTTTTCTGCACAACAATAATTGAATCTTAGATGACGGAATAAGTGCAATTCACTTTTATTCCACAAGGTGGCAATGTCTGAAACACAATGCTGAAGTGACGACTCTTTCAGACAGAAAACGAAATAATAAGAAAAACATGAAATGGCTCAGCGATTTACTGCAGAGCAAGTACTGAACGCAATCAAATATGACTGTATCTGTTACTAGATGGATCTGGTGAAGCTGTTAGCGATCGAAATATTGATTTTGAAGATTTTGAAAATTATATAATTTTGAGAATATGTTTGAGATCGCGAATGGGCTCATATTCGTGACCTCAAACATAAAATTAGCCCATTATTTGCTGAATTTACTGGGAAATGAGCTCTGACGAGGACAGTGGTGATGGCATAAAACATCTGCTCAAACTGAGCCCTTTCAAGCTCCAAAAGGTAACAAAATATGATTTATTTAATTCTTCTATAATTGTTACTCTAATATCAGAGGAGTTTTATATAATCGCGACAGGTAGAGATCCTTCCGTGTTAGATATAGATCTGGGTCGATAAAGACCCGAATATGTAAGAATAATTGGCGAAACAGTCAGGCATTTAAGGGTTAAAACTGCAGTAAAAATACAGGTCAAAATATTAAATAATTTCAACTAAAATCAGTATTTCATATTTATGTATTTTTTCATATTGTCCTGATCACACCAAAATGTGTGTGATCACACCACACATTTTGCGATAATGTCCAATAGGCTGTATGATATCACTTTACAAATTTAAGGATACAATTGTAATTTTCTTCAAATGTGTTTCAGAGGAGGCATCAGGGACGGTGACATCATCGTTAAGTTAAATGGAGAGCCACTGATGAGCACCAGCGACCTGAAGGAAGCGCTCAACCAAGACACGACTCTACTGCTGGAGGTGCGCAGAGGCAACGATGACCTGCTCTTCAACATTGAGCCTGACGTCATCATGCAGTGATGTCATCATTTACTCAGAATGTGAGCCATCAAACTTTCATCATGTCAGTCATGCGCTATCATGGCCAGAGGAATGTCTAACCATCCTTCTACGAAACACCAAGGACCTCTTTTACAAGCTGAGAAGAATCTAACCTTGAGCTTTCACAATCTCAGTCATTTCAAGGCTGTCAAGAGATTTTATATGAAAAGCATTTCATAACAGCACACTCTCTTTGAAGCAGGATTGAAGTGGAGAATGATTTAGTTCATGGTAAATATGAAAACTTGCAGTACTGTATTTTGTAGAAGAAGACAAAGCTGGTGATATTTTTGAAGTTTTGTACCAGAAATAGCCAAAAGCCAAAAATTTAAATATAAGAATATTTAATAAACAATATAAATTTACATAAATAACCACATCATACATAATAATAAATAAATGATAATAATGAATATATATATATATATATATATATATATTTAATAGATTAGTTTGTGGATTATCTTATTGATACTTAAAATGTCATTCCTTGCTGAAACTTCATTGTAGCACCAGTCGCAAGAATCAATTGCTGTGCAAGGGTTTTTTAAAAAATAAATTTTATATAATTTCTGTAGAATGACTGTCATGAAGAATGACATTTTTATATGGTCATCTTGTCCAATGAAATGTTGTGTGCTTTTTATATGCAGAGATCAGTGAGACGTCTTCTGTTCATGTAATATGTTTATCAGTCTGTATATGCTCTATTCATGTTCCTGTTTGTCTAAAATGTCTACAGCATGTCATATGACTTGATTAATATGCTTTCAAATATGCTCTTATTTTTGGTTCTCTTCAGCTGGATCTATGAACATTGAACCTATGAAATAAAATTTTCTCAGAAAATAATCACTTGGTGGATTATATAGTAGGCTATGTGCTGAAATTTGAAAGAGCAGTCAGTTGAAACTAATGTACAGAAGAGCCTAAATCATGTTATTTGAGACACATAATATAAAAGAGGCAAAGTCCGTCGGGTCTACTGATTCATGATGTTTGGGTTGGAAATTCATGGATCCAGAATACCCTTCAGAACTTTCCAGTACACAAAGCTTTTTCGCCAGTTCTCACAGTCAGGACAGGACCTGTGGATCACAAAATCCAGACATGACACACGGCTGCATATTTTAAGTATGCGTATGATGATTTTACAGCTTTACCATTCATTAAAGTAGGCCAGTCTCTTTGAAGAACACCATTAAGACCTGTGCAATTAACCATTAAGATATAAGGTACATCCCAATTTGTGTACTTATGCATTATTCTATGCCATTTTGTAGTAGTGCGTTCACGACAAGAAAAAGTGCACATCAAATACCCGGACGATGCACTTATTTAACAGAAAAAACTAAGTGCTGAATGGTGGACACTTCATGCAATCAACAGTCGCAGCTTTCCTTAGGTAACAGTGGGCTATCGGGCTATAATGTTGGATAACAAAATAACCTGCTAAAATTCATACACTAGTCGTTAGAGTGCATACATACATAGTGCATAGTGAATGTCATTTGGAACACAACTAAAGACTTGTGAGCTGAATATGATTGTTGACTCTTTACCAATTGATTTTGAAGACACAGTAAACTGTACAGTAATTCATCATCAGTGGTTGTATAGAAACCCAAAAGTACATTTGAATGTATTTTGGAAAAAAAAATATATATATATATTTTTTTTTTACTTAGCTATGATGCAAAATGCCACCCCTGTCTGCTGTAATTTTTCAAGAATAACCCACAATTTTGTGTTTTCTGAGATGGGGGGCTTTAGAAAATGGCTCTATAAATGGAAAGCTTGTCATGTGTGCAGTTTGTATAAAAAAAATCCTTTTTTTTTTTTCCAGAAGGTCACATACAACTTAAAGGGGACATGACATAAGATGAAGTTTTTCTTGATCTTTTGACATTTAAGTGGTCTTTGTACCATTAAAACATGCTAATTTTTTAAGCTTAAAGGGTTAGTTCACCCAAAAATGAAAATGGTGTCATTAATGACTCACCCTCATGTCGTTCCACACCCATAAGACCTCCGTTCATCTTCAGAACACAGTTTAAGATATTTTAGATTTAGTCCGACAGCTTTCTGTCCCTCCATTGAAAGTGTAGGTACGATGCACTGTCCATGTCCAGAAAGGTAATAAAAACATCATCAAAGTAACGTTAGTCCATGTGACATCAGTGGGTTAGTTAGAAGTTTTTGAAGCATCTAAAATACATTTTGGTCCAAAAATAACAAAAAATACGACTTTATTCAGCATTGTCTTCTCTTCCGGGTCTGTGTATATCCACAGTGACGCTGCTTCTTCTTCTTCTTCTACGGCGGTTGGCATCCAGCTTATTGGTGCATTACCGCCCCCTTCTGCTCTGGACTGTGACGCGATTAGGACATCCGTGACATGCACACCTACGCACCATTTTAAAAAATATAGCAATACCAAAATACAAACAATGTAGAATAGCTTGAATACAGCGTGCATCTCCCTCAGACTGTAAACGAAGCTCGGGCGCACCGGATAACACGTCATCAGCGTCACTGTCCGGAGCAGAAGGGGGCGGTAATGCACCAATAAGCTGGATGCCAACCGCCGTAGAAGAAGAAGAAGCAGCATCACTGTGGATACACACAGACCCAGAAGAGAAGACAATGCTGAATAAAGTCGTAGTTTTTGTTATTTTTGGACCAAAATGTATTTTAGATGCTTAAAAAACTTCTAACTAACCCACTGATGTCACATGGACTACTTTGATGATGTTTTTATTACCTTTCTGGACATGGACAGTGCACCGTACCTACACTTTCAATGGAGAGACAGAAAGCTCTCAGACTAAATCTAAAATATCTTAAACTGTGTTCCGAAGATGAACGGAGGTCTTACGGGTTTGGAACGACATGAGGGTGAGTCATTAATGACATAATTTCCATTTTTGGGTGAACTAACCCTTTAAAACCAAGTTCCAAAAATGGCTTGTTTGGATATTGTGGGACTTGTGATCTCAAATGGCAAATACGTTGGCAAATCCGCTTCGCGTTGGGTGGTTCTTTGCTTCTACGTCGTGCATTAAGTAAGGGATAATCCACAGTTAGCAAAGATTGCCCGTTTAATGTACTCAAATTGAATTATGTCTCACGTTTAACCACTATAAGAGCCAGCGGCAAATCCCCGAAGCACTGACCGAGATTAAGCTGTTCTCGGCGCGTATACGAGCACTGAGCGGCCGCTGACGCCCTGGAGCTCGCATCTCAGAAAACGTCAAAACAAATTGTAAAATAGGTGCTATTTTTAAATATGAGTCACATATTCAGGTCTAAATAACTACATTCTCGTCTAAAAAACTATTAAAACAACAGTTCGTGGTACAACAAGTAGTATTCTCAAAAATGATGGTGGATTTGATCGGCCACCATGACGGTCACTTCAAGCGGAGTGATACAAACTGAAAAAGTAGGAGTGCTGTTATCACTGAAATATCGCACGGCTATCAGCCAATCAGATTCAAGAACCAGACAGAACTGTTGTATAAATTTACATATGACTGCTTCTAGAACAAGACATCAATGTATCATTGTATAACATAATTTGGCCACACCTACTGACAACTGTCTACACCAGAAGCGAGCGTCACAGTATACAGAATTTCTGATGTACTCCACGTGCTTGAGCTACTCCTGACAACAGGACAAATGGAGTTTGCACCTCTGTACAGCCTTCAGAAGGACCCCAGTGTCAGGGACAAATGGTTGGTTTATTTTAATGGTTTTTCAGGATGGTTAAGAGGATTATATGTTTGTTCAGAGCATTTGACTGCAGATTGTTTTGTAAAAGAGGCAAAGTGTAATGGAGAGTTTGCAAAGAAACTTTTGTTGAAAGATGAAGCAGTAAACTGAATTGGATCTGACATTAGCTTCATTGCAAAGCGCAACAATTTCATAATGCTTTGTAAATGAGGGTTTTATATGGATAATAATTTCAAAACACTTACTCACATGCAATAGTGTACAAACACTTACTTCATATGCAGTGACATTAGCCAATCATAACAGTGGTCGTTTCAGTAAAGCCGCCCCTTAAAACTGATCATTTCAGATAGAGGGCCAGAATGAATGTTGAAAATAATTTTTGCAAATAAAATGACAGCAAAAAAATATAATAAAATTATAAGTTTATCTCAAAGAACATTTTAAAATAATTTTAAAAAAATATGTCATGACCCCTTTAACATTCTTTTCTTAAGAAATGTAATATCTTTTCAGATTTCTCTTTGTGCATTTGTCAAACATGCTGATTTAATTTGCCCTTAAATCTGAAAACCACAAAGAAACACACAACTATACAGTATATAACATATTAAATAATATGTCATATGTCATTTGCGCTGAAGTCATACTTGCTAAAGAACAGCCTTTAGGCCAAACCACATGTACTGTAATCATGTAGGAAATCAGAATTGAGTCTTTCAAGAGTTAGGATAAATAGAATCCTGACATTGGGTCGACAGATGACTAGCTCGGTTTGGATTTAGCATATTAGCATGCTGTTGTGGCTGAAGTGCTATGCCAACACACCCAAGTGGTTCAACTCAGAACGGATCTGGCTGTCTACAAGCTGGGTAAATAAAGACAGGGCACAAAAAAATAAATTAAACAAAGATGTGTTAAACAGGGTGTGTGTCCTGTAATAATAATAAGCTATGCAGCTAATTGCTAATTATAGTTCCTAAAGTGTATGCCAGCCAGTGGTTTCCGCACAAAAATCACTTCTAAACGCTGGTCTGAGACCAAAACTAGTTACATTTTTCAGTATTTCTATTTATAAGGGAGACTGCCTTTCAGCCATTAGGACTACTAAAAGTGCAGTGGTGCCATGGTACATGTATAAGTCTATATACCATAGTACTGAATTATCATATCCATAGCTTCAAAGAACAGCATGGTATTACCATAGTATACATGGAAAAACCATAATACTTTTTAGTAAGTAAAACAGCTGATTATAGAATATGAAACAAATAAACTGTTTCACAGCGATACATATTTCATATGGTTTCATTTAAGTTTACTCTTTGGTCTCTAAACTCGACCACATCAATAAAAACAAACTAGTGAAGGGTTGAGTACTAGATTTGTGTGTGTGTGTGTGTGAATGTTAATTCAATGAGACATGCTCTTGCAGAAACACAAACACAGACTTGAAACTGAAGTGCACACTGTTGTCCAGGGCCATCGCCAGAGACCTCATGTTAATGTGTGGAATGCACTTTCTCTCAGTCACACATATAGTGTAGATAGGGACATAAAGAGTGCACAAAGGAAGATAGCAACAAGTTCTGAGAATAAGGTGAAAAATAGGACAAATCCACAAATCCATGAAAACCCTCAAATCAAAGCACCATTATTTATATAGCACTTTATACAATACAAATTCTTTCAAAGCAACTTCACAGTAAAAAAATAGGAAAATAACAGAACCAGTGATGAAAACTCTACAGAATCTCTACAGAAGATAATAGTGTCATTATTCAGCTCATGTCAGTTCATTGTTGGCTCAGTTCAGTTCAGTTCAATAAATGTGAAATTTCATTAATTATATGAAACTAGTTCAAATCAGCTAAGCAGCAAAAGACAAAAATTTAATTATTTGGCTCAAGTCAATGTTGATTCAATCCAGTTCAGTGTTGAAATTGCAAAAATTGTGAATAATGAAAGTTTTGATTTAGCTATAAAGCAGCAAGAAAAACATTCTTCAGATGATTACAGTATTTTTACACTAAGAATAAAAGGTTCTTTTTAGATCTGTTCACTGCAAGGGTATTAGGGGAAAACAAAATGGTTCTTCTATGTCATTGCTGTGAAAACCAGTGTCACTCATTTGTAAAGTAGACCGCTTCATTATAATGAGCTCTCTCTAGTTGCATGCATAGAGTATAGTTTTTTAAACATTCTCACCTGCACTTGCACACAACAATGGCCCATTTTTACCCAAAACCATGAGATTACAATAACACCTGTGTTACATGTGCTTATGCACTGCACACTAATCTTTAAATGGGGAAAACTTTGAATCAGGCATTCAAGATGTCTAACTGCAGTGTTATTTGTCTGTCCTATGCTTCAACATAGGATAATATATGATATTATAAAACGGCTATTTCCTGTCCTTGATTCTGATTGGTCAGTAGCTGTTTTATTCTCGATAAAACGGCTATGACCGCTTCACCCAACGGTTCTGTGTATCACTACACAACACCCTTAGCAACCACTCTTAGCAACGTAAACTGTATGTTCTCAATTGATATTGTTCATTGAAGCTTACTGTATTATGTAGAAGAGTATTGTGAGAAAAAGATCAAGTGAGCGAGTGTATTACCAGCATTTAGATTTAGCATTTTCCTTCAGGTCAGTCCTATGTTCATAATAAAAAATCTGTTTAAATGTCCAATGTATTATCCTGTCCTTTTAACAGTTAAGGGGTTTTCCCATGACTGACAGCACTTGTCAAAGCATTTGTCAGTTGCGTCTTGTTCCGTGTTCACAACAATTCAGTCTTTTTAATGTAAAAGTCTTCGCTACTGACTGACACACTCATAAAGACAGTCTTTGCTGCCATCTAATGGCGTAATAATATAACTTCTGTTGCTGTTCACGGTCCGGGACTTTTTTTTCCCGGCGGAAGGCTTTTAGTGAAAGTTTACTTCATGAAAGTTGCACTGATACATATTTTTGGCTTTAATATTTGTATTGTTCGGTAATGTTTTATAACTTTATAACTCATGCCTAACAACGCCCTTTAGCCGTGACTTATTCACGATAAAGCACAGCCTCTCGTACCTTATTGCTTAGATATATAATACATATATATATATATATATATATATATATATATAATATCTATCTATCTATCTATCTATCTATCTATCTATCTATCTATCTATCTATCATACAGCTGCACTGCATTCATGTCTAAATAAAAAGACTCCAGTTCAAAGTATTTATTTTGATAAAAAGTCAAGATTTATTATAATTACATTTACATATTATTAAATATAATGTATTAAACATACATAAAAGGATTTGTGCTCAAAATCATCCATAATCAGAATGACATTATGTAAAATAATCAATCATACATATTCAGTCCTAAGTAGATCTACTGTATATGAATGCAGTTATCAACATGACAAAATTTTGTGAAATTAATTAGCATCTGAACACTATTATTGAGGGTTTTGTTGTTTTTAGTTGTTTGTGCATTCAAACAATATATCTGACTACCTATTACTCAAACCCTCAATATTTATAGAGTCAAACCAAACAAATGATTTACACTTGCGTTTCTTTCTTGTACTTTTTTAACCTCCTTATCATATTCCATAATCTCATACGACCTTTCAATAAACTCAATCAAGGCTGAATTTATCAGTGACAACTGTATGACAGTATTATAATATCATAAAACTATTTGGCTTTAATGACAAACACACAAATGTCTGAAACGATCCTGTTTCCTTACAGTAGACCAGTGTGAGGAGTTACAGTTTGGCTCGGAGAGATGCAACTGCAGGTTTGTCTGAACAAAACTCAGTCCACCAAGATGGCCGTTCCAGGACATTCTTACCCTGCATGACTGTAGACCACAGGTTTTTGTAGAGCTGAAACACAAGAAAAACAGACAAATACTGAATAGCCATTGATTACAAAAAACACTTGCATTGCTGCTGGACCAAAATAAGGTCAAGCCATGCAACTTACTATCAGTAACAAGGCAATAACTGTCAGAAAACACACATGTGGAGAGATTCCGTGAATAAAGACTTCCCTTTTATCAGAACCTCAGATGAGTCATAAAATGAACTCCATGCCATAGTGAAGAGTTCATTTCCAGTAAGCATCTCCCCAAACTGTAAACATGAAGTGTCTCACACAGCAGGGACTCAGTATAAAGGTCTGTGTGTCAGTGGGGAGTGTATTGACTGCTCTGTCTAGTGTTTAGTAAGGCACTGTTTTTTCTTAAACTTAGAAATGAATGGCCTGCCAAACAAGTGCTGAGAGAATATGACTAGAAGAATGAGTCAGCCATAACCATGATGTCTAGTCAGAAACATGTTTCAGAGGATTAGTGAATTAAACCCCCTTAAGGGCAGTGTTTTGTACAATGGAAAAACCCTCTAGCTTTTCCAATTGCTTGGAATCAAGTCTGTTTTAATTAACTGGACTATTTCTTCTTCTTATTTTTTTGTTTTGTGAAAAGAGGAAATAAATGCACCACCCAAAGTTTTAATAATTGTTGATTTTATTAGGTGATGCTGACTTTACCCCCCTTATGTGACACATTAAGCTGTAATATTTTCCAGTAAATATTGCATCATCACTAGCTGTCTGTCTCACAGGCCAACTTATTTAATAGACTAGAAGGGAAAATTATTGTTTAAAGAAACACCTTTTATATACTTCCAAATCTGTAAACAACATGTATAATTTGAAAAAATTGCTGGGTTAAAAACAACCCAAGTTGGGTTGAAAATGGACAAACCCATCAACTGGGTTGTTTTAACCCAGCGGTTGGGTTAAATGTTTGCCCAACCTGCTGGGTAGTTTTATTTTTAATTCACTATTGTTTAAAAATGACTGTATTGCTTGCTTAAAATGAATTCAAAGTATGTTGGAAATTAACATTTATTAAAATGTTTAATAAATGAGCATTTATTAATAAGCCAATTAGATTGCTTGCTAAACATTCAAATAGTCTGGTTCAGTGTTTTTTGTTAGCTGGTCCTGTAGTTCACTATCAGAGTTCCTTTGAAACCCTCCACCTTCCCCAGCTCCACCTGCCTAGATCTGATACAGAATTTATGTATGTCTATTCATTCATCATCAGCAGCTTATCTTACATGCCCACATTAGCATGCTTGTGTATCTACTAGCAGTTGCAAGTCCATGACAGTTACTGTTTTACAGCTAATTCTGCTATAAAGTGACACCAACAACAATAGAAAATTTATGTAACTTCTTTAGATTCAACATATCAAGTGTCATTTATTCAACAAAGATAGTATAAAAAACACTTTTCATGTACAATATTACAGAAAATACATTTAAACAATAAACATGTGGTTACTTAGCTAGGGCGGCATGTGTGAAATGAAAGAAAGTGAGTGACTTCATTCAGTACATCCACTAAAAATCACCTTGTGACCAGTTAATTAAAGTCATTGCAAAAGTGGATTTACTTTTTGGAGTCTCTGTAAATTAGATGATCACTTCTGCAGCTCTTGGAGACATTTGTCTTTATAAGTGATTCCACATTCACAGCGGAGGACTGGTGAGTAGCGTTCTTCATGAGTACACGTGTGCCTGTGTATGTTCTCTTACCTCACCATCTGCTTTGCCAATGGGTGAGTTCAGGATGAAGTCAGGAGGAGCAATCACATCAACCAACGCCACAGCATCATCCTTCAGCTACACAGAGAGAATGAAAGAGCACCAGCAATTTAAACGCCTTCCTTATGTTTGCATTATCATGCACTTATTAGTGAGGGTGTCTGTATCTGAACTACAGCTAACACAACACTAACCTGCCCACACAGAGCGAGAATAGCTGTCTGGATGAAGTCAACCGGCTGCCGACCAGAAAAATAACCTCCTACAAACAAAAACAGACCACAATCAAACTCAAACAACCTTCACAAGAGCTAAACTACGATCCAAAATGTTGGGGTCGCTATATTTTTTATGTTTTTGAAATAAGTCTCTTATGCTCATCAAGGCCGCATTAATTTGATCAAAAATACAGTAAAATCATTGTGAAATATTATTACAATTTAAAATAACTATTTTAATATATTTTAAAATGTATATCTATTCCTGTGATGACAAAGCTGAGTTTTTGCAGCCATCACTTCAGTCTTTAGTGTGATAAGATCTTTCAGAAATCATTTTAATATGCTGTTTACCTTGATACAGGATGGCCATGTGGTTGGTGAGAGTCCACAGGCCATAGAGAGCACAGAGACGCCCCAGCACTGATCTGAGAGCAGCTGGAGTCTGTTCATCCTTAATCAGATCATGGAAACGCTGCAGCACTGTGTGCTCAATATAGGCAATAGCCAAAGAGCGACAGTAATACACCTACAGAGAGAGAGAGCGAGGGGAAACAAAGAGAGAGATGAGTTACAGAAAGAGAGAATCCAAGGACACAAACTAAAACATATATATATACATATATATATATCTAGTAAGAGAGTTTATGGAGTCAAGGGGTAAATGAAGACAGTTCGACCCACATAATCACGAGCCAGGTCATGACACACAGACGAGACACTAATTGGGATGTTTATAGAAGGGAAAAAATTCAAACGAAAAACGATTCATGACCTTAGCAATGTGCTTGTGTTTGTGTCTGGTTGCTAGAGAGTGATTCTCTGTGTTTGGTGGTTGCTTGGTCAGTATTGTGTGTGAGGGACGTCTGTTTTATTAATTTTTCTCATGCTCTCACTGCAGGTTTTAAGACAATTTAATCATTGGTCACATACTGTAACCTGCCCGATCACATTCTGTCTTTTTCCCTTCTATTCTTGTTCATCCCTCCAAAATGCTCAAGTTAAACTTGCTCTCTTATGTGTCAGAAAGCTCAAGGTGGAGTCAAGGTGGACAGTGTCCAAACTCAACTCATTGTATCATATGACCTTTAACTGACCGTGTGTTTTTAGCTAGACTAGACCCTCATAACATGCACATGCACTACTGGAATTATTAAGTAGTGATAATTGTCAAATAATAATTTTTTTGTTTTTGAAAGAAGTCTCTTAAATTGCATTTATTTGATAAAAACAGTAAATGGCAATATTGTGAAATATTATTACAACTTTAAATAACTGTAAAAAATTTTTAATTTATTACTGTGATGGCAAAGCTGAAAAAGAAAAGAAATTAATACTCTTAGCAAGGATGCATTAAATTGATTAAAGTGACCGTAAAGACATTTATAATGTTTCAAAAGATTTATATTTCAAATAAATGCTGTTCTTTCAATTCAAAGAATCCTGAATAAAATGTATCATGATTTCCACAAAAACATTAAGCAGCATAACTGCCAAAATTCTTCTGAAATAAATGTAGTCAAACTTAACTAATTCTGGGTCACTGAGAATGAAAATAATGCTTAAAATGGTTGATTGGCTCTAGTTTTCAAGATATGCTATTGGTCAGTATATGAGTCCATTGACTTGGGAATGGCGGAGAATAAGTGAGCTATAAACGGAAGGGATCTCAATTTAAACCAAAACTGGCTAAAATACATCTTTGTCTGGGTCTATGAATAAATCTATGACTGGGTTTGGACAGTACCTGCTTTTACAGCCTTGGTGAGCATAAGAGATTTTCAAAATAAATAAAATATTCCAAACTTTTGACCAGTAGTGTGTACACACCCATAGTGACCCAAAAAGTATTTGAACATTTAAGCCATGTATGTCATAGCATTAGACAAAACAAAATACCAAACCAAAACGGCATTCATTTTTACAGGAATAAACAATTCAAAAGATACACTATTTTTTTAAATGGTAAAGGTCCAAATACTTACAGTATCAGGGCCACTTGATGTGTATGTGGTGCAACGCCTGCGTTTCATTACAGTGTTGATGCTTGATTTGGTTCTACCATGATACTTTAACATTTTCAGAAACGTGATGCGAGTAGCTTTCACACATCCTGCATGTGACTCTGACCCCATGTAGCAAATATATGGGTCTAAATGAATCTAATATGGCAAAAAGTCTTTAAATCCTTCAAGATGTGGAGGTCAGACAGCGGCTCTTTGAAATGCCCAGTGTGAAGTAGATTTGTAGCTCAGTGGAATAGATATTTAGTAAAGGATATGTCTGAGCCAAGTGTCTGTTCAGTATTTAAGACATGTCTGAAGAACCAGAGGTCTGTTTTATATTAGATATAAGTCCTAAACGGGAAAGTACAGAAAGTATTAATGGCAAACGAAGGGTGCGCTATCCCCGTGATTCATCCTGATGCTAAAATGTATTAACAGTCCATTCGCCAACATTAAATCTGCATGGTGAAACATGATTCTTGAATGGATATCTATATATCATAACTATAACTTTCAATTAAAAGTCTTCTTTCATATAAGCTTAAAGACTTAAGGACTTGAAGACAACAGTAAAACACTGAGCATTTACAGCACATGTGTCTATGGTTGTGTATATCTATGGTTCAGGTAAGTTTCCATGATGTTATTAACTATAATTGGTATAAGATGTAAGATTATGAATGAGGTAAGAGTATGCATTCAGAGTGAGGTATAAGGCAGCTTGGTAATTGTAAATTTTACAAACCTATAGCATACTTCACCTCCCTCTGAGCTGCCAGTAAACATAGATACATGTCATTGTAAAGTCTCATGCTATTAAAGTCAGGATTAAAACATACTTGGCTGTTGTTTCGTGCCTCAAAGTCTCCCAGTCCAGAGGATTTCTCATGAAACAGCTTCCTCTGGCTCTCACCCAGTAAGAAACACACCAGCCACTTATACGCTGCCAGAGGCACTGAGGACATAATACCAAATCATATTATGACATTAAAAAGATGGACAGATGATGCACAACAATGAAGAAGAGATAAAAATGTAATTATATGACAGAATCATAACTGTAACTGTATCCATAAGTGGATATATTGTTTAATCATGACAGTTATAACAAATATAATTATGTGGAAAGGGTCCCTAAAAGGGTCTAAAAATCAAGATAACTGAACAAATATTAAACTGATATTGGAGCCATTGTTGGAAGGGGTCTGTTTTGCAACGGTTTGGGTCCCACACAGATGTAATCATGGATTAGGTATCTGGGTGGGGACTGTGACTAAAGAACAAGGAGTCTCGTGTTTTGGATGGTTGAGGCTTGGATGTAATTCTCAAAAACATGACGCAGAAGTAACCCGATCTCTAGGTCCATAGAAAGATGAACTTATGTGCATTCATGCTATATTAACAGCATGAACTGATGAACTATGCAAAATCCAGATACTGACCAAGACTGCATTAACCTCATCAGTTCAAACTGAGACATCCATAACATCCTTTAAGATTTATAAACAACAAAACAAGTCCAGAAAACTGCTTTCCAATCTTATAAAGGAACTAATAAATCAGAAAACAACCCACAAACCTCTCTAAATATGAGAATAAGTTTATGAAAAGAAGGTTGTGAAACAAGACCACACAGAGAGTGAAATTCAATTCAAATATCTTCAACGCTCGATCCAGCAAATAAGCTCTGAAGAAATGAGTATGATAAATATTTGAAGGCATTTTTTAATGTTGGTATTGATGCATATGGTGACACTATTTTTTTTAGACAGATTTAAATGTCATCTACTAGAGTGTCACTGAGACTTTATTTTTAAGGAGTGTGTAGCTTTTCATTTCTTAAACAACCATGTAGGAAGACGTATAATGGCCATATTCCAGGGCGACAAAGCCAAGATTCATCAGGCTCAAATTGTGAAAGAATGGTTGGGAGGGAGCATGAAGAATCATTTTCACACATGAATTGGCACCTCTGAGTCCAGAATTTAAATTCACTGAAAGTCTCTGGAGTACACTTTACAGAGTGCTAGACTCTTACATTTACAGTACAAGAACTTGACCAAAAATTGATGCACCTCTTCCATCAAGAGGCCTTGCCATAACAATTTGGTCCTCGTCAAAGTTGCTCAGATCTTTATTCCTGCCCATTTCTCCTGCATCCAAAATGTTGATTATGAGAACTGATTGTTTGCTTACCATCTAATCTACCCAGACTTTAATATGTGGCCTTGTTAGGAGATGATCAATGATTTTAACTTCAACTGTGACTGCTCATAATGTTTAGGCTTTTCAGTGTGTTATATACATATAATAAAGTATTATAACTGTGCTTATAATTATTTATGAGATCTTACAATGCATTGTAAGGTGCACACATCATTACACACACACACACACACACACACACACACACACACACACACACACACACACACACACACACACACACACACACACACACACACAAAAACAGTTTGCATCAATTTGTTTTAGTTATGACAACATTGAGTGAATTTAGGTTCAACCAACAAGCTACATTGAGTTAGAGGAACTTAATTATTTGTAGCATAAACACAAATTTTTAAGTTGATTACTCAAAAAAATAAAAATAAATAATTAAGTCGCTTACCAGAGTTGTAGCCCTGGAATCAATTAGCCTAATCTTATCTATTTCAGTTCAAATCAACAGCACATGCTAGCATAACTTACTTAACATGTACTGTATATTTAATGAACAAGTAAGATATTACTTGTCACTGGCATTAGCGCAGTCATTGCTTACAGAGTCAATGTAGTGTTTACCTTCATGTGTCTACTCTTCAGCACAGTGGTAACCACAAAGACTTCAACATTACAGAAACTCTTTTAAATGTCAAACTTAACAGCATTAAACACTAACAGGTCTTTCCCTTCACTAAAAACAAATAAAAAAAAAAAACACTTAATTTCAACATTCTCCTTATCCAGTCCTATGCAAAGCATGCTGGGAACTAGAAATCAACTGCCTAATTTCCGAAGTTATCAAGACAATTTCATTAAGTTACTACAACCTAATTTTTTTTTTTTTTTTACTTTTTAAAAAAAAGCCAATCAACAGAAATTTGAGTTTAAATTACAGACAATATTAAGTTGATGTAATGATCAACATTATTATGTCAACAGAACTCTAAAAATAATGTTTGCAACTTAAAAGTTTTAATTAAAGATGGACTCAGTTTTAGTTCAAATACACTGTTTGGAAGTTAGTTGGGCCGATACCAACAACAAACGTGTAACCAATCAGCATTAGGGGGCGTATGACTGTCGAGGAGAGAGAACGAGCAAGAGGGAGATTTGAAAATAATAAAAATAAAAAAAAACTGCAGAACGAGAAATGGTACACAATACAAAAGAGCTCAAAAGAATATCACTGCAATGAAAGTTTATGATTGGCCAAGCGCTTTAGGACCCGTTTTTATATAAGAAAAGCTTTCCAGCACTGGAGAGAGCTAAGTGGGAAGGCCTGAAATCAGATGCGGAGGCTGCTTTGATTCCTTATCATGTAAGTAACACTGGGTTTTGATTGTCTGGAGCTGCTGTTTTGTTGGCGATTAACAACAAACTCTTGTGTATTGTACATTCATTTTTCATGCTTCCTTGTCGTTTGTTCATCATCTGCGCTTTATTTTTCGTGAAGCATTTTGTCGCACGTCAGCTGTGATAAACAGACATCCACTTGCATTGCGTGTGTAACAGTGGTCAGTTAGTGAGAGTTGAGCGGGTAAACTACTGCACACTGACGATTGCTAGAGAATGAGGTGTTTAGCGTCATTGGTAGTGCATTCGCCTCGCAGGCCAGCAACGGTTGGGCCGGGGTTTGAGACTGATTCGGAGCAGGGTGGTTAGGATTGAAGTGTGAGTTTTGGAGGCAAAGCAATGAAGAGAGGGGTGGGTTTGTTTGGGTTGATTTCAAATATCAACAATGTCCAACAGCGAATTTGAGAAATTGCATACAGCACCTTTAAAACAATAAATTACAATTTTTAACTTGCAACCATGCATTTATTTAAGTTGTGGTAACTTTCATAATTATTCATACAGGTTTGGAATGACATGAGAGTAAGTAAATTATGACAGGATGTTTAGTTTTAGAACTATTTCTTGAGTGTGCATATTTACTTGGATTGATTCAAGTCATGGATTGTTATAGGTACAGAATGAGAGTATTCAAAGTTTTGATGTAAAACAGCTGGAATGAGTAACAATATTAAAACTGGTCTAGCATTTAAAAACTCCCTGGGCACTCATCACATGATGCGATAGGTGAAAAAATTCAGTTAAATATCCAAGCAGTCCACTCCCTGTCCTCATCTAATTAAAACGACGATCCTCTGACCCCTTTAAGCAGGCAACAATGAGTTGAGTCACCAGCTGAGGAATGATGTCAATGAAAAGAGCAGATGTTTAGCAGATGTGCAGCTCGGTTCAGGGTAAACTCAGTAAAACTCTCCCACTGGAGCCGTCTGCAGCATCAAGAAGCACTTTTAACAGTAAACCACACAAAAACACAGCGTGACGCAGATTCTCACATTTTCTCTGTGTGCGGTGGAGGTGTGACGGTTTATGTATTAGATAATGTGCTCTCCCCAAAAAAAAAAAAAAAAGCATTGTACACACAAACATCTTGTATTACACAAAACCAGCACCATGCAAGTGGGATATGAAAATGACACATGAGGCTCAGTTTATTTATTTGGCTTCCTCTGAGAGTGAATTGATGACTCTATTAAACTAAACTTAAAGGGATAGTTCACCCAAAAATGAAAATTTGATGTTTATCTGCTTACCCCCAGCGCATCCAAGATGTAGGTGTCTTTGTTTCTTCAGTAGAACACAAATGATGATTTTTAACTCCAACCGCTGCCGTCTGTCAGTGGTATAATGCAAGTCAGCGGGAACTTGGACTATAAGAGTAAATAAAACACGACAGACAACTCGATTCGTGAGGTCTGATCGAGCTCTGACAGCGGCAGTGATGTCTCGCGCATATACTTCAATGAGAGCGAGGCATCAGTGCCGTTGTCAGAGCGCGAGCAGACCTCACGAATCGAGTGATGAATGCCGTTGGACATAGTGGTGTATTAGAGGTAAAAAATGATATGATATGATGATAAATACTGTTCGGTTTCTCGCACAAACTGATCGTTTCGTGTCTTAGGACATCAATGTGTCGTCACGAGCCGCAAGGTTTAATTTGGATTTGTCTGTCGTGTTTTATTTACTCTTATAGTCCAAATTCCCGCTGACTTGCATTATACCACTGACAGACGGCAGCGGTTGGAGTTAAAAATCATCATTTGTGTTCTACTGAAGAAACTAAGTCACCTACATCTTGGATGCTCTGGGGGTAAGCAGATAAACATCAAATTTTCATTTTTGGGTGAACTATCCCTTTAAAGGAATAGTTCACCCAAAAATGAAAATTCTGTCATCATTTACACACCCTCAATTTGTTTCAAACCTGTATGAATTTCTTTCTTCTGCTGAAGATATTTTGAAGAATATGGGTAACCAAACAGTTGATGGTTGACATTTTCAGTTTTGGGTGAACTATACCAATTTAGGATTCACTAGCTGAATAACAGAACTGAACTAGATTTGCATTTCCTGAAGACAATACAAGTGCTTCAAAAGAAAAGCATTACAATTTTGGGTTCTTGGTACTATCACATTTTATGCACTAGAGCTACAGTATAAAATGTGATAGAATCAACACAAAAAAACTTTCAGATATAGAGCTTTTAGTCTGTTTGTTTGCATGAGAAAAAAATAAGCAAAATATGTTGAAATTTGTTTTCAAACGTAAGTTATTAAATAACTTTTAAAAAGTGTTTAATTTTATAAGCTGTATTATTGAGTTGACATTCTTTTCTTTTCACTCACATACACACGTACATGTTTTAACTCTTGCCTATATTTTTGTGCATTCCTGATTGTTCTTGCTTATTAGTAAATGTTCACCTTTTAATTAATACTAAATTAATCATTTTAAGCCAGCAATATAGTCATTTTTAATCAATGGTCGAGTTTAATAAAACAACCCAGCATGTTGGGTCAAACATTTAACTCAACCAGCTGGGTTTGTCCAATTTTGACCCAGAGCTGGGTTGCCAAATAACCCAAACTGCATTGTTTTTAACCCAGCTTAGAGAGTCTTTAAATTTTAATCTTAAATTTCCTTAAAATAGGTCTGGGGAAAATAATGAATTAATTTCTGTGATTAATATTACCTGTGAAAAATAATTAATAAAAATTAACATAGCATCCACTTTTTAAAATCCTCAAGTAGCTATGCTAAAGGCTTTCCCCACATCTTTAGGCTAGCATTAAATGTAAGTTCAATTACCTCAAATGTTGTTATAATATTTTCAGTAATTATTAAATGATAAATAATTACTCATTTAATCCCCAAAAATTAAAAACAAAAACAGAGCAGTAGTAGCCAGTAGTCCCAGAGATATGGCCTTTAAAAAATGCATTAAACAAATATTTAAAATATTAATAATTTAAATGGACTGTCTTTGTTGTTTTTACATTAATTTGGAGATTCAATGTGAAAATATATTCATGATTGCAATTTTTTTTTTAGTGACCAACTTAAAGGGCACCTATTATGCCCCTTTTTACAATATGTAATATTGGTCTTGGGTGTCCCCAGAATGTATTTGTGAAGTTTCAGCACAAAATACCCCACAGTTAATTTATTATAACCATTTGAAAATGTCATTTTTGGGGCCTGTTTTAAAAAGAGCTGTTTTGGTGTGTACCACCTTAAATATAAATGAGCTGCATATCCCCGCCCTGCCTTTGGATGAGGGCGTAACTTGCATACCTATGGCAATAAACAGTCGGTAGAAGCAGAATGGCTGAGAGTGAGAGACCCGCTGTTTTGTATGGCATTCAGCCGTACATGTTTGAACCGGAATCAGACCCAGATGATGAAGAGACTTCGGCAGAAGAAACACAATTGAGAATGGAGCAGGACGTCTCTGAATGGTTATTTGATACATTTATGTACTTATAGAGTTTTAATCGCGTCCCCTTTGCAATTATGGATGTGCAACACACACACACACACACTGTGATAACGTTCGCGCAATTTTTTGAAACTACAAACACAAATACTGTGATAACGTTTGCTAAGTAAACATACACAGTTTTTAATACAATATCTTTAAAAAAAATATATATATATATATATACGTGTGGATACACACTATACAAACAAGGTTTAAATTATATACACAGACATTCTACGACGACGACAACAACTTTAGACGCATTTGTTATTGAATTGGCTGACATCGACTGAAATGACTATTTGCTCAAAAAACATTAAATATGTTTAATGTGACGTTGGATCGCGAACAGTAGGCAACGATCCACACTTGAGGATTAACTTTGAAGCAAGACCTGCTTTGAATTGACCCTCGTTCTCAAAACAGTCAGTCAAAAAATTATTCGCGCAAACATAAACGTATTTTGGAATTTTGAGTGGCGCCTTTCCTTCGACAACAAAATCCATCCACTGCTTTTTCAGTGGCTCTGATGTCGGAAGTAAGTGAAAACTACTATGTTCATTATTACATCCCACAACAGAACACTTATGTTTCTTAGGAGACATTACCGGCTGTCGTTGAAACAATGGAGGATGGTTGACAGATCACCGATGGCGGGGTCTATGCCAAAACCAGATTGTCAATCAAACCACGTGGGTGGGGCTTAGCGCAATTCTACGTCACAGTGAGAGCAATCTTAGAACAGGGCGTTCTGAGACAGTGCTTATGAATTATTGAGATTGTAAAAAAACCACTGGGTGGATTTTTCTCATTCTAGGGTGGTTTTGCTCACACACTGCCAACACACATTTATGGTCAAACACCATGTAAAAGTGAATTTTGCATAATAGGTGCCCTTTAAAAAAATTATATAAGATTTCAAACCAAAGCTGAAATTATCCACAAAACAAAGTTTCAATGGAGTTTGCAGTTACGCAGTTTAAGCTGAAGAAAAGAAGTAGAGCACAAGGGAAACCAAGGTAACTGAGGTGAAGTGAATGCTAGATGAGTAATGTGGTTGGTGCGTGTGGTTGTGCATATACATGTCCCTGTTATGGAGAATGTAGCGTTAATGTTGCATACCGGCTGAGTTCATGCACTCTTCCACTGAGCCAACTGTGAACTTGCTCTGCAGAATGCTGCTCATGTCCTCTAAAAAGTTCACAGTCTCAAGAGGGGATTCAATCCTTCCTTTACCTTGATCAAGAAAGAGAACCAGAAAAAGCAAGACATTTTAAATCTATATCAGACACAAAAAGCATTCTTCATATTCTGAAAAACAACTATACAACGATTAACAAACACTATACAACTGTCATTACTTTTTCCTATTGAGAAAAACCATGATGGACTACACATGTTAAAGAAAAAAACTCTAACTAATGTTTAGAGACCTTCCTGTTTGTGCTGGAGCCAGCTGAGCAGGTAGTTGCTGGTCTGCTGCAGGAGGACATTGTTGTCTCCTTCATAAGTGCAGTTTGGGTCATTGTCATCGCGCATGTCTCCCAGCCGGTTCACTTCACATGAAAAGACAAACAGAAGATGAACTAGAAGTTCTTATGATATTTGACATGGTTTTTATTATGGTGGTCCAGTAGAGCACAACACAACAAAATTTAAACAGCAACACACAAATGGGGCATTTATATATTATATTATATATATATTATACAGTACAGTCCAAAAGTTTGGAACCACTAAGATTTTTAATGTTTTTAAAAGAAGTTTCGTCTGCTCACCAAGGTTACATTTATTTAATTAAAAATACAGTAAAAAAACAGTAATATTGTGAAATATTATTACAATTTAAAATAACTGTTTTCTATTTGAATATATTTCACAAAGTAATTTATTTCTGTGATGCAAAGCTGAATTTTCAGCATCATTACTCCAGTCTTCAGTGTCACATGATCCTTCAGAAATCATTCTAATATGCTGATCTGCTGCTCAAGATACATTTAATGTGTACAATTGTACAAAATATTTGTGTACAATATTTTTTTTCAGGATTATTTGATGAATAGAAAGTTCAAAAGAACAGTGTTTATCTGAAATCTAATCTTTTGTAACATTATAAATGTCTTTACTGCCACTTTTGATTGATTTAATGCATCCTTGCTGAATAAAAGTATTCATTTCTTTAATTTCTTTTCAAAAAAATAAAAATTAAAATTCTTACTGACCCCAAACTTTTGAACGGTAGTGTATAATGCTACAGAAGCTTTGTATTTCAGATAAATGCTGTTCTTTTGAACTTTCTATTCATCAAGGAATCCTGAAAAAAAAAGTACACAACTGTTTTCAACATTGAAAATAATCATAAATGTTTATTGAGCAGCAAATAAGCATATTAGAATGATTTCGGAAGGATCATGTGACACTGAAGACTGGAGTAACGATGCTGAAAATTCAGCTTTGCATCACAGGAATAAATTACTTTGTCAAATATATTTAAATAGTACACAGTTATTTTAAATTGTAATAATATTTCACAATATTACAGTTTTTTACTGTATTTTTAATTAAATAAATGTAGCCTTGGTGAGCAGACGAAACTTCTTTTAAAAACATTAAAAATCTTAGTGGTTCCAAACTTTTGGACTGTACTGTATATTATATTATATATATATATATATACACAGGCTATATAAATGCTATATAAATGACTTAGATAATTTCAAAAGCAATAGGTGCAGCTGAAGGGTTTATATAAAAAAAATGGGTATACAGTAAAGAAATATAAATTTTGTTAGAGCTTTACCTTTAATGTAATATCCTTAGCATTAACACACCCTCTGTGCACCCCGAGAAAGGAGCAGGAGTATTTCCATTACGTTTGTCTCAATTCCGTTGCGTTGTGATTTGTTTGTATTGTGTTTCCGTTGTGTTGTGGCTTGATTCTACGGTGTTGTTAAAATGTTTTTTTCATTGTGTTGTGCACTACTAGGCCACTGTAGTTTATGCTTCTATTAAACATTAAGTTTATGAATATTCTAAAGACTCCTTACTGGCAAGGTAGCCGTGTCCTCCACAAGCCTCTCGACATTCCTGAATGCCTCGCTGGGCTGTCCACGATCCCAGAGGTTTACTAGCGCACGACATGGCATGGATCTCTCTGCCCATTTCAGCCTAAGGGAGTGACACACACAAAATATATGTGATCAAACACTAGAAGATTCTGACATTCTGAATTTAGTGATGCTTTCACGAAAAAAGGAGCTTAAGAATGTTTTATTTCAGATTTTTTGGATGCTCATATTTTCAGCACATTTAAAAGCATATGATCTATACCTGTCTGTCACTTTTGTCCTTCATTAAGAGTCCAATTTGAAATTCGACAAAGTTCATGGAGAAGGATCTAGTGAAGTGCTCCAGTGCGTACACAGCAGCCAGAAATGGGATGAGACGCCATTGCTGCAACAGAGGATGGAGCACATGAACAGGATGGGTCAAAAACAAATAGCTAAAAAGCAGTGAGTTTGATCTATGAACTAAGAATGAGTAAATGTAACCTTCAGTGATACAGAGAAAAACAACACTGAGAAGTGTAAGAAAACACTCTCCAAAAAGATCACTGGTGGTCATAGCTTTACAAAGGCCTATTAATTGTTTAGTGCATTTTTAAATGTTGCCAATATGCCAGTTACACTTTTGGCCATTTAGTGCATTTATAAAGTATGAATTTTTATGATATATTTAAATATTGGATATTTGATAAAGAGATGCAAATATCATGGTAACACTTTTCAATAAGGTCTCATTTGTTAACATTAGTTGATGTATTAACTAACATGAACAAACAATGAGCAATACATTTGTTACAGTGTTTATTAATCTTTGTTAATGTTAGTTCTTTTTATATTTAAAAATTCAAACTTTTTTAAATTCATTTTTAATAATGTTAACACTTTACAATAAGGTGTATATATATATATATATATATATATATATATATATATATATATATATATATATATATATATATTCTTTTTATCTTTTAAAGTTATTTTTATTTACAGCCACTTTATTTACAGAATATGCACTTTCAGTGAAACAAGAAAGCAGTGAGTTAAAGTAACTATTTAATATGCGTTAAGGTTAGATTCAGAGTTAGTACCTAGTTATTACGTTAAGTACGTACAACAAAAAAACAGTGAAAAATAATACTGTAAAACAAAGTGCTACAGTTATTTTTGCTCACATTTGATTTTTAATTATTCTATTAAATTACATTACATTACTTTTCTATTACATTTTCAATTATTTTTTAATTAAAACAGTTTTATTTTTTAAAGCATTTATTTAATTTAATATTATTATTATTATTATTTAATGGTAGATTAAAGGAAGACCAAGCAGATCATGACTCATAAAAGAAAATAATTATCACTTATCTAGAGTCTCTATGATGTAGTGAAGAACTCTTTTCTTCTGTCTTGAAATGTTTCCACTGGACTGTGTCAGTATTCTGTACCTGTAGCTGATATTCCAGCACTGGAATCTCCTCGTCCTCTTTGGGCCCAAACTGTCTGCGTGTGGCGGAGAATCGCACAGCCACAGTCATTGCTAGCTTCAGATTGACCAGTGCCATCCTCGTAATGCTCACCCTGCCTCCTGACAGAGCCCCTAAAGACGCCCCAAACCGCTTATTGGGGTCCTGTGAAGGTGTGTGTTTAGGAAAAAGACAGGATGGAAAGACACATGATGAAGTAATGGAAAACACATAGCAGAGATGACAAGACCAAACCAAAGAAAAAAAAAATAGACAAAGAATGTGAGGAAAAAGAAGGGCAAAAGATATCTCATTCATTCATCCTCAACCTCTCACCTCTATTTATTTTCAGAAAAACCCCTTTATGTCTTTCTGTCAGTAATACTGGCTGACCGCCTGGCTTTTCCTGTGATTAAAAACTCCCTGTTTGTTTGAAATGAAAGCATAGGGATTCCTTCTCGTACATCTTGCATAGCATAGCACAGCACAGCAGCTGGAATAACAGCCACTGCACCACTGCGTTACTGCAGAGCGTTTATATGACCCGTAAGATGTCTACACGGAAACACAATAAAATGGCTCTATTATTTCCTATGTTCATTAATAAAATCAATAAAATACGGTTGCATTGCACATAACCTATATTTGAAAAAAAAAAAAAAAAAAAAAAAAAAGGTATGTTAAAGGGATAGTTCACCCAAAAATGAAAATTTGATGTTTATCTGCTTACCCCCAGCGCATCCAAGATGTAGGTGACTTTGTTTCTTCAGTAGAACACAAATGATGATTTTTAACTCCAACCGCTGCCGTCTGTAATTCAAATAATACCAGTGGATGGGAACTTCTACTATATGAGTAAATAAAACTTGCATAGACAAGTCCAAATTAAACCCTGTGGCTCGTGACGACACATTGATGTCCTAAGACACGAAACGATCGGTTTGTGCGAGAAACCGAACAGTATTTATATCATTTTTTACCTCTAATACACCACTATGTCCAACTGTGCTCAGCATTCGCTTAGTGAGGTCTGATCGCGCTCTGACAGCGGCAGTGATGTCTCACTCTCATTGAAGTATATGCGCGAGACATCACTGCCGTTGTCAGAGCGCGATCAGACCAAACGAATCGAGTGATGAATGCAGTTGGACATAGTGGTGTATTAGAGGTAAAAAAGGATATAAATACTGTTCGTTTTCTCGCACAAACCGATCGTTTCGTGTCTTAGGACATCAATGTGTCGTCACGAGCCACAGGGTTTAATTTGGACTTGTCTATGCAAGTTTTATTTACTCTTATAGTAGAAGTTCCCATCCACTGGTATTATTTGAATTACAGACGGCAGCGGTTGGAGTTAAAAATCATCATTTGTGTTCTACTGAAGAAAAAAAGTCGCCTACATCTTGGATGCCCTGGGGGTAAGCAGATAAACATCAAATTTTCATTTTTGGGTGAACTATCCCTTTAAAGATTATTTGGTAACACTTTACAATATAGGTTCTATATATTAACATTAGCTAATGCATTAGATATCATGAAGTAAAAATAAACAATTTTGGTAAAACTTCACAATAAGGTCTCATTTGTTAAAGGTAGGGTAGGCAATTTCGGAGCAGCTAGCAATAGCAAGCTAGCTTTAAAAGCATTAGATCCCAACCTCCCTTCAGAACAAAAGCATCACTAGCCAACTATGGCCGCAAGTTCAGTTGAATTTTTTTGCTGAATCAAAGCAGATTCAGCAAAGCGCCATAAGAGACGCCGTTAAATTACCTCAAGTCTCAAAGCACATACCATTACAACAATAATGAACATAAACAACACAGAGAGCTCTTACTTGTACCAACTGAATGCTGCACATTAATTTCAGTATTGATAGTGCTGACATAGAAACACATAAATCCGAGTGTACAGCTCAGAGTAGAACGTCACAGGTTGCCATTTCTAAATTATGGTTACGACAAACATTCTTTGGTCCTGAGACTTCCAGAGATGTTATATGTACATTTTTTTTAATATTTAGACCACTTCTATCATTGATTGCTATCAGGAAGTGAAGAGAGTTTTAACCAAAATAACAAAAATTGTTTATGAAAAAAATTGCCTACCCTACCTTTTTTATTAGTTAATGCATTAACTAACACAATAACAAGGAGCAATATATTTTTACAGCATTTATTAACTTTTGTTAATGTTAACATTC
Source organism: Megalobrama amblycephala (assembly GCF_018812025.1). Classification (NCBI taxonomy): domain Eukaryota; kingdom Metazoa; phylum Chordata; class Actinopteri; order Cypriniformes; family Xenocyprididae; genus Megalobrama; species Megalobrama amblycephala. Next base: position 35,057,104 of record NC_063046.1, read on the forward strand.
ATTTTAGTTCACAGTGCATGAATTAAAGTTAGCAGATACAACTTTTGATTCTAAAAATGTATTAGTAAATGTTGAGATAAAGATTAATAAAGATGAATAAATGCTGTAGGAATAATGTTAATTACTGGTTCATGTTAACTAATGTAGTTAAATATTGTTATATAAAGCGTTACAGCATTTATTGATCTTGGCTAATGTGAAATTAAAATATACTATTGTTCATGATTAGTTTAATGTGGAAAATGTATTAATAAATGTAGAAAATTAATAAATACTATTACTAATGTTCATGTATATAGTCTTATTTGTAAAGAGATAATACAGATAATTTTTACAGTGTAACTGCAATAAAACCAGGAAGTTTATGTAACTATTATTAGGCAATCATTTAATATTGCTTACTTTAAAAGGTGAAACGTAGCGCCCATCAGGTGTAACATCTCCTGTTTTGTTTAGCAAGTTTTCCCGAGGTATCCTCACATTGTGAAACACCGCAAAACTGACAAAAACAAAACCTCTGATTTATTATACACATCAAAATAAATGTTTTTGTTAAATGATTACACTGAAAACTATAATGAAGAATAAGTTTTCCATTTATATGGGCAGAAGGATATATTACAGAGAAGTGAGACATGGAAATATCCATTTAGGGTTTTCTTTTATCGCCATCTAATGACCAAATACTGTAATCACAACATCTTACCAGTCCACAGTCCAGCATTAAACTCACCCATTATCCAGACCGTTCTGACCTAGTTTCTTCCCCATATCCCCAACCATCACTCCTGGCATTGCCAGCAAGGTCTTTGGGTCCCTGACCTATTAATTAAATTACATTAAAACCGCTTTAGTCACAGCTGATCTAAAAAGACAAGAAAATGAACTGGAAATGTATTTTCACACATACTTGGACTACAAAAGAGTGAAGGCCGTGACATTGCCCATCAGGGGTGTAGAGCTGTGCAAATACGATTGAATGAGTGGCCGTCTTTCCCAAGTTCCCCACCCAGAACTTTGCTGCTTCAAAGTCTGGAGAGTTTATCACAAACTCCTGCGGATTTTAAAACAACATAAATTAGCTGCTGTAGGAACATCAGGCATAATAAACAGAAGAAAAAATATTAAAATCCAGGTAAAAGAATAATGAAAGAAAGGTGGATTGAGCATGACATTTTTAGTATGGTCACTAATACTTCTTTAGCTATCATGAATCAACAATAAACAATAGCATTTATTATTCATAAATGCTATTTAAGAATAGTATTCATTATTATGCCAATGTTATGTAATATTTATTACATATTATTATTATCAAATTAACATTTACCGAGATTAATAATTTAACAGTCGATGTCCCGTTGTGACTTGTAAGGTCATATTCGTATAATCTCATTCAAAAAAAGTTATAAGTAATGTGCTTTTCAGTGTTATGCTAAATTAATGCAATGTGTTCAGACTTCTGTTATATCTATATGGTTACAGGTAGAGGACTGTTCATCGTCACATCTGGTACTAGAGTACCTGAGTGCTGGGGTCATATCTGGCTGTTGTCCTCAGGGCTCTTGTGTTGCTGCCATGGCTCAGCTCTGTCAATGAAAAGCATCCAAATGTCTAAACAGACAGAGAAATTTGCTGTCAGTGGCTCATGTGGTTTTCCATGACTAATGTCAAAGGCAATTTGCTGGTTTGTATACACACGCGCAAGCATGCACACACACACACACACACACACACACACACACACAGATAGAGCACCTCTGAACTTCCTGTTTATGGCCTACTGAGCTTGTGTTTCAAAACGTTCTAGTTGTATGGAAGGTGAATAATGACATGCGAGGCCGTTAAAGCCGTCATAAAATCATACTATAATACTTTGAGCACCAAAATATGATAATCTATTAAAGCAAATAATAATCTTATGATAATCTTTAAAAGCAAATATTAAAACTGCATTTTCCCTTGAGTAGGGAGTTTTGTAAAGTAGTGGCCATCTTAAAAAAAATGCTAAGCCAAACATATTTGCTATGTATGCAATCTACATTTACTCAGTACACTGAAATTGAGAAGCTTTCAGTCTAGTTTTCCAATAAATATTTTATGGCTGATATGTTTTTTTATTTTTTTTGCATTTCATAAAAACTTTTACCATCATTTGCTCAATGTCCTGCACAAACTTCAGGTGCCTCTGAGATCCTGTGTTTGCCACTGTGGCTCCAAACATCTATTAAGGTTGAAAACAAATACGTTTAGGTTAAATTTTTTTAAAGAAATTATCTTCACAAATATTAATAAACAATAATACATGGCAAAGCAAAGAGAAAGCAATTATCCAAAAATGCAAAATATGAGTATCAAGTAATCACTTCTGTGTGAGCTTTATATGGGGTCATTCTTATTTTGTAAGAATTACAAACTCTTCTGAAGAGGGCAGTGTGTTAAAGTCACCATGAAATCAATTGTTTTTTAATGGAATATTGCAGTATTTATTATATACAAACGATTTATCTGTGCACTCCTATATTTTGGGGTCTCTGGAGGGCATTTAGTAAAATGGGCTCACCCCTTTGTTAAGGAAGTACTTGGCTCCCAAAGACCAGTCATACATTCCCAGGCAGTCATTGAGGATTGTCATCTTCCAGGGGTTCTGCATGATATCATCACGTGTTACAAAGTCATACTTGAATAACTGTTTACAGCGGCGGAAGGTGAGCTCTCTCTTCTGCTCCACTGGGATGTCCTCACCAGGCTGCCGGGCAAAGAGCGGGTCACTCTCCAGTGTTCTGAACACGTGCTGCTGCTCGGAGAGAAAGAGAAAGACAGCTGAGAAGAAATCTATATCAATGACTGGACTAGTGATGGGAGAAATGAAGCTTTTCGAAACACTCAATCAACTGAACCAAATGCTTCATAAAATGAAGCACTCAAAACACCACAGGTTGGCAGCTCCTGCTGGTCAATACAATATGATAACCATAAGAAAATGCAAAGAAAACTCAGTCCAAACATGAATTATTACACCTTTTACAAACCAATTGCAAATGTTTTCATTAAAGTGTAATCAATTGAATGTAACATACAAATAATTAAATACCATTCAATTTGCATTCTATTCTGTAAAATTATTTTTTATTAATGTGTAGTGCTTGTTTTGTGTGTTAATAGGCAGGCCTTTGCAGCGATGAAATATTCTCATTTTTATTGTGCATGCACAAGTATTAAAAAATTAATTAAAGTAATTATAAATGAACTCACATAAATAAAAACTGACCCAATTTCAGTTAAAAACCTTTATACATTTGTTCATGGCTTCAGTAGATCAACAGCATCTAGTGGAGAACAACACTTAATGGACAAAAATATTGGGACACTTCTCTTCATTCTTGAATTCAGATTTTTCAATCAGACCCGTTGCCACAGGTGTATAAAATCAAGCACCATGCAGACTACATTCACAAACATTTGTGAAAAAAGGGTCATTCTGAAGAGATCAGTGAATTCAGTCAGTTTGTGAAATTTCATCCTTGCTAGATATTCCATAGTCAACTGTAAGTTGTATTATGGGAAAGTGGAAGCGTTTAGAAACAGCAGCAACTCAGTCATGTAGCAGAAGACCACATAAAGTCACAGAGTGGGCTCACCGAGTGCTGAGGCGCATGGTACGTAAAAGTCGCTAATTCTCAGCTGATTCCATAGCTGAAGAGTTCCAAACTTCCACTGGCATTAATATCAGCACAAAAACTGTGCGGTGGGAGCTTCATGGAATGGGTTTCCATGGTCCAGCAGCTGCATGCATGCCTCACATCACCAAGTACAATGCCACGTGTCAGATGGATTGGTGTAAAGCACGCCAGCAGTGGAAATGTGTTCTGTGGAGTGTTGAATCATGCTTCTCTGGCCGTCTGATGGGTGAGCCTAGGTTTGGCGGACACCAGGAGAACGTTACCATCGAAATAATGTGTATTCCAGCATGACTGTGCCATAAAGCAAGGTCCATATAGACATGGCTGGATGAAACTGGTGTGGAAGAACTTGACTGGCCTGCACAGAGCCCTGACCTCAACCCCATCGAACACTTTTGGGATGAACTGGAACGGAGACTATGAGTCAGGCCTTCTCATCCAACATCAGTGCCTGACCTCACAAATGTTCTACTGGATGAATAAGCAAAAATTCCCACAGAAACACTCCAAAATCTAGTGGAAAGCCTTCCTAGAAGAGTGGATGCTGTTAATAGCTGCAAGGGGGGCAGCAACTCCGTATTAATGTCAATGTATTTAGAATGCGTTGTCATTACAGTCCCTGTTGGTGCAATGGTCAGGTGTACCAATACCTTTGTCCATATAGTGTATCAGAATTTTGAAACTTTGAAACCAAGTTTTGGAACAGTACGACCTAATAAAGCCTTGTTTCTGAAATTACGCATGTGACTTGGTGTGTTTAAAACAAACTCCGAATCACTGATTCAAAACAAAATATTTGTAAATGTTTCAATGCTTCATGAAACAAATCCATGGGGTTGTTAAGGACAGACATATATGTGATGAACTTTTACTTTTCATTTATAAATGTGACAGCTCCCCACTTGATATTGTGTATAATTGCTGTTTAAAAGAGGGAAAATATATAAAATCTTTAGAACATAAGAAAAAATCAGGACTTTAATAATTATATGGTAATAATGTTAGGCACAACAGCACTCTTAATCACTAAATGCATACTTTTCTTAGACAAAAAAATAAAATAAACGGATGAGCAAACCATAACCATCTTACCTTGAATGCAATGATTTCATCACCCTCCAGAAACCGGATCATATCCTTCCAGCTGAAGGATGCTTTCTTCCTGTAGATGTCGAGAGGACCATTGGGAAAATCTGAGATGGCCTCATCCATTTTCTCTTCCAAAACGTATTTAGCGTCTGTGATGGCTGGCACACTCATGTCCTGAAACTAAGGCACTTGAAAATCTTCAGGATCAAAAAGAAAAACATGATCAAATTCAACCACGTCCACAATATTTTGCTAAGATGAGGATTTTCTGAAGGAAAGAAAACGTTTGCCTTTGCTACAGCAGTATGTTTAGTAATTGTCTGAATCAGCTATTCCCTCATGTACATTAATGACATCCAGGGTTTTCAAGTTAACTCATACAATCAATATGTCAGCATATTTTCTTCTTATAATAAACTTTCTAGATACCTGAAACTGTAAATTATTTCATTGCACATTATTTGCCATAGACTTTAGCTGAAACTTTATAATACTTTATTTTAAAAACTCTATTTATTATCATGTGCAGCATTTAAATCTGTGCAGTTAATACCTGTGATCCTAGTTATCAGGCCAACTCAAATCAAAGTTCAATGTCAGTTACAACACTCACTGTCACAAAACAGATCAAACACAACAACAACAAGTTTCTGGGGAGATTTATATAAAAGAGTAGCGTGGAAAACATAAGTAAAGAGAGTTTTTTTCTTCCTTGTTAATTATACAGTATAGAAAGTTGCACAAACATATAGATATAGATATCTATGGGCTCAATATCAAAACAAACATAAGCACCACTGACCATTTATTACTGTTCTAGCACGCTAGCTAACGTCACTGAAGCTCTCATAAACAGTAAACAAAATGTTTTAAAAGTGCATTACGATTTACCTTCATATAATCAGTTTAAATAGTGCAGAAATAACATTTATGCCTTACCTTGTGCCGTAACCTCAAGAGCTGCAGTACTGCCCCTTTGGAGGAGGAAGTGATCATGTGACCGCATCCAACCAATGAGAGAAGCGCTGCTGCTTAAAGGGGCACAACAAGAAAGTAACCTTTTCCCATTGGAAAACACCTGTGCTCTGTGAATGTGAAAGCCAAGGAAAGAGGTTTCTTACAGGTGTACCTGGAGGAGTGTGTGATACTTTTGGGATTTTCAGTGGTAAACAACAAGATATGTTGCCACTTGCCAAACACTAAGAGTATAAGACAAGGCAAAACAGCTTATATTTATTTATATTAGCACAAATAACACACAATGGTAATTCAAAATCCTTTACATCACAACAATTAAAAAAAAAATCTTAAACAGATCAAAAACAGTTTTAAAAGAAATGATTGATTAAAAATGTATTCTGCACATTAGAAAATAGAAGAATATATAATAAAAGGAAACAGGCTGAAGCACTGTGATCATTCAGTAAATGCACAGTTTGTTTCGATCTGGTAATAATAACAATAATAATACATACATACATATTAAAATTATTTTAAATATTCTGAAATAATGGATTTTTTCACGAGTTATTCCGGCAGACACAAAAGTCCTGTTTTGAGTTGTTAACATGATTTTGTACGGCAGGGGACGCTGTTATGCATCTCTAAAGAAAGACACTAGAGGTAGGCTATAGGCCTGATATTTATTCGTACACTGCATTTACTTAAAGGGTTAGTTCACCCAAAAAATGAAATTTCTGTCATTAATTACTCACCCTCATGTCGTCCCAAACCTGTAAGACCTTCATTCATCTTCAGAACACAAATTTAAATATTTTTGATGAAATCCGAGGGTTTCTGAACCACACATTGATAAGCAGCAATGTTTTTGCACCTTTTGAGGTCCAGAAAGGTAGTAAAGACATTGTTAAAATAGTCCAGGTGACTACAGTGGTTCAACCTTAATGTTATGAAGCGATGAGAATACTTTTTCTGCACAAAAACAAAACAAAAATAAGGATTTTATTTAACAATTTTGAACTATTGTCATACGCATTGTATAGTGAACGCAGTGCAGGCATCCATGTTTACGTCAGAACGCCGGCTCAGTATAACTGAGTACTGTAAACACTAGAGCGGGAACTCTGGAAAACAACATGACAAACAATAATTTCAAAGAAAATCTTTAATCTGAATTGTTTATTGTTATAAGTACAGCATAATGGAGGGTATCAAATTATATTATATTATATTATATTATATTATATTATATTATATTATATGGCCAAATGAAAAAAAAAAAGCTTGTTTCTTGCTTGTTTCATACATATATCTGTAGTCTGGTTTGTGGTTATTGAGTTGCTGACCAGAGCTGCAGTGGTGCATGAGACTAATAATCACTTTACTACGTGTGTGTGTGTGTATATATATATATATATATAGAGAGAGAGAGAGAGAGAGAGAGAGAGAGGTGAGATGAGATACACATATAGTGATATACATTGCAGCTCTGACCAGGATACAGATAGATAGATAGTTGTGAGCCTCTCAGCCATTTGTAGTTATCCAGTGGCACCAATAAAACAATACAAGTATCCCACAATAATTACATAATTAAATTCTTAATTAATAAACTATTAATTCTGTTATATATTCCTAAGTCATGTTTCAACACAGACCCTGGTAGGGACTTCACACAAATTATGACCTCACACTTTCTCACGACCTCTCATCCTTTCTCTTCCTCTGGGCTCACCCAATCCCTCTCTTCCTCTCTGTTTTGTTCCATGGAGAGTACTGACACAGTGAATAATTTTGTGACCCACTTTGCGCTCCTAGCAGGCCTAAAACACTGAACTCACAAACACTAAACAAAAAAGAGACAGACATTAAGCATGCATGGGTAAGCAACAACTTGGTGAAAGCTTTGTGCATATTATATGCGCAAATGTGACCCTATACGACAGAATACAACACAGCTAAAACAAATGTTGGCCTATATTTGTACATTTATTTATACAATATGTCAAGAAGACAAAAAAAAAAAATCCCTGCCAATTACAGTTTATATGTGTACCTTCAGTAACTTTTATGTCTCGGGTGATTTTTAGATTTTGTTATGTGAATATTTTCACTAAATTTCAAATGGCCTTTATGTGTATTTAATGACTTTCAAAAGTTAATAGAGAAATCAAACTTTTACCCCCGGTTTCACAGACAAGGCTTAAACTACTTCCAGACTAAAATGCATGTTTGAGCTGTTTTATCTGATAGAAACTTGTACTGACATATCCTAAAATATGTCACTGCCATTGTTTTGTCTCAGGATGCACACCAGTAATGTTTTTTTCTACTGTATGTTTATAAAAGTTTATGAAATTAAAAGCTACTTACATATCCTAATTGAACTAAGACCTAATCCTGGCTTAGGCTAAGCCCTGTCTGTGAAACCGGGCCTTAGAGTTTAAAAAGTGGATTTGAAAATATTTCAAAAAAAAAAAATTAAAAAATGCACACACAGAAATGTTCAATGATACTTTCATCTCAGTGTTTTTAAAATATTTTTTTTATAATACGTTTTAATAATTTTATTTCCCTAATTTTGGAAGTAGTTTATGAGCCCAGTCCCATTTTTATGGTTAGCTTTGACCAGACAACGTAGGGTTTGATGTCACACCCATAAAACAAAGTAAAGGTGAACTAATGGTATAACGTTAATGCAATATTTATGTCTTTTTATTTCCTCTCTAAGTGCACGTCATTTTAATGGATCAGGAAACAGGGAAATGCTTTGTGATAGCCTATCCATTAGAAGCTTCCGCTACTATTGTAAATCTTCTAAATTTATCTGTATGCAAACAATGCAAACATTACTTCAGGTTTAGCAGTTGAAGCTTTTACAATTTGCATTACAAAATCTCAGAGGGAAAAAAAAAAAAAAAAAAAAAAAAAAAAAAAACTTTATCATTTCCCCCTTCCGATGAGAGCAGCGCTTTTGTGTTCATTTCCCGAGCCCCTACGTACTGGGTGTGTCCGCTCTGTCAATCAAGACTTGCTCAATCCGTAAGCTCCGCCCCTTATGTTCTCAGCTCCCTCCAGCAAACGGACTGTCAACTCGCCGCGCAACTTTACTCAATCACTGGATTTAACATCACTTTTGGAGTACAAAAACTTACTTTTACGGCGTGAAACGTTATCGGACCTGCTTTGGAGGAGATGGAGATTTAGTAGGGGTGATTGTCGTTGTAACGAGTAAGATTTGGGTCATATTTAGTGTTTGATGGCTGCTGGGGATGGAGCCCAGCTGCCGGCGACCGTAGCGGCCAGCAGGAGCGTGGAGAAGGCGCTGGAAGAGGCTGCGTCCAGCGGAGCGCTCATCCTGTCCAACCGTAAACTAAAAGAGTTCCCCCGCACCGCCAAGAACTATGACCTGTCCGACATTACACACGCAGGTAAGACTTTAATAAAGCGGTCAGGGGGATCAGTGAAGGGGGTTGGGAATGTATCAGTACATTTAATGTCCTTTGTTCGAGTGTCTTCTTCACCTGCGCCCCTTCTGTAGGGGTGCACGAGCACCACCATCATCACGCCCGACCCAGAAAAAGCGGATCTTTCACTTTAATGATCTTAGTAGGAAGCCGATCATCTGATAAGTTCATTTCAGTTCTCGCTTTCGTTTCTAAATAACTACATCACTGACCATACAACAGCTTATTGTGTTTTTCAAGTCAGGTTGTGGAGTTTGAGACTGATGCGTTTGCTTTAGAAATTGAAGACATCTGCGCTGTGCTTCTCTTCCTGTTGTTGAGGTGGAAGCTACACTCAGGCTGAGCCATCTTACCACAGACCCACTGTAAAACTTTACATCTGATCGCAGTGCAGTGTAAACCCAGCAGTATAGTGATACAAAATGTTATTGTTGTAGTCAGCTCTTTTGAATGCACTCTCATTGGTATGGAGCTTGTTGAGATTCATCTTGCCAGCAGCACTAATATGACCATCTGCTCCTCTTTCACACAAAGTGGGTATAAAGCAGTTTGTATTTGAGCCATACAAACCCCCACACGCACATGCTCTCAAGTCTTATAGAGTTGATGCAGAGCATTTATTATTTAGCACGGATAATATCTGCTGCATGTGTGCATTTCAGTTCTTGAAACTCTTTTTTGTGACTTTGTGACCCACAGCTGGGGTTATTGACAAGTTAGAACTGGATTCTGCTGTAAAATGCATTTACAGCTTTTTAGGTTTGATAAATTGTGCTAAAACCACGTGAATATTTTGTTATTTACATACTGATTATGTAATGATCATTTAAACACATTTATTAAGATTGTCATAAGCCAGTTAAGACAATATTCCAGTTTATTGTATGATCAGATTTTTGTGTGATGTAGAGTATTCACTTTAACTAAGCGTTGTTTTTTTATGAGACCAAACCATGGTCATTCAGTGGGTCGAAACATTTTTGGAGGTCTGCGTTTAGTAATTCATTGTGCTGTGGTATGTCATTGTTAAGGACTTGAATGAGAATTGTTTAGAGTTCATTAAATTAAATGCAGCATAATAAACGGCAAGAACAAGCCTCTCCAGTAGCAAATGAATGCACATGTTTTAGTTCATTTTGAATATGCTGATGACATGTACACAGGAATAATCAAATACTTTTCCAGAATAAAGGCTTAAAGGGTTAGTTCACCCAAAAATGAAAATAATGTCATTTATTACTCACCCTCATGCCGTTCCACACCACACCCGTAAGACCTTTGTTAATCTTTGGAACACAAATTAAGATATTTTTGTTGAAATCCGATGGCTCAGTGAGGCATGCATAGGGAGCAATGACATTTCCTCTCTCAAGATCCATTAATGTACTAAAAACATATTTAAATCAGTTCATGTGAGTACAGTGGTTCAATATTAATATAATAAAGCGACGAGAATATTTTTGGTGCACCAAAAAAACCAAAATAACGACTTATATAGTGATGGCCGATTTCAAAACACTGCTTCAGGAAGCATCGGAGCACAAATGAATCAGCATATCAAATCATGATTCAGATCACGTGTCAAACCGCCAAACTGCTGAAATCACATGACTTTGGTGCTCCAAATCATAATTCGACATGCTGATTCATTTGTGCTCTGAAGCTTCCTGAAGCAGTGTTTTAAAATCGGCCAACACTATATAAGTCGTTATTTTGTTTTTTTTGGCGCACCAAAAATATTCTCGTGGTTTTATAATATTAATATTGAACCACTGTACTCACATGAATGAGTATTTGAGGATTTCAACAAAAATATCTTAATTTGTGTTCCGAAGATGAACGAAGGTCTTACGGGTGTGGAACGACATGAGGGTGAGTAATTAATGACAGAAATTTCATTTTTGGGTGAACTAACCCTTTAACCAAAAAATATACTTAAATCAGAAAATGATGTGCAAAATGGTAATTTAGAAGAACACATTCAGATTAGTAGTCAGTTAATGTAGTTTTTACTTGTTCCCACCTCATCATCTTTTCTCACAATATTGACTTATATTGATACCACTGGTGTAATCCTTTAGGCACTGACTATAGTTCAGTATGTCAAAATCCAGTTTTAGTTTAGATGGTCTAATTTCATCTTTCTGTGGAGGGTTTTCACATCAATTTTCTGCATGGATAAGTACGTTGCCTTGGAAACCGTACTGTACGTCTGACTCTCAAAAATCCAAGCCACAGTTTGGGATCAGTCCGAGGATGTGGAACAGTTTTAGATGGGTCTCCAAACTCGGTCCTGGAGGGCCACTGTCCAACTTGCCTCAACACACCTGCCTGGAAGTTTCTAGTATGCCTAGTAAGACCTTGATTAGCTGGTTCAGGTGTGTTTAATTGGGGTTGTAGCTAAACTTAGCAGGACAATGGCCCTCCAGGAGCAGGATTGGACACCCTGATTTAAGAGAACTAGGCCCAAAACTGCCATACTGTAAATGCCAGAAATCTAAGCATAGTCCTGGTGTTAAAATAAAAAAAAAAAATCATGCCATAATAATCATGTTCCCTAGACACACCTACTGTCAAGGTGGAGAATGATTACTAGGTGTTGCTCACATATTACAGGTTGCATTTGCAATGTGTATTTTAAGTGCGCTTGAAGGTAGGAGGAAGATGATAGTGTCTCTTTTGGTACGAGACCTATTGAAGCAAGGATTGATAGGCCTTGGTTTATTCTTATACTCGCCTCAGTCTACACACACTTTCTCTCCTGAATATTGCTCTCCAAAGACTAACTTCCTCTCAGGAAGGTCAGGGGTTCAGTCTTGCTGGAGGTCCAGTTCGGTGATGGAAAACAAATCCGAGTCTCATCAATCCACCAAAACCCCTTAAAAACAGACGCACTTATTCTACACAATTTTAAGTTTATTTGTATAGTGAATATTGATTATATGATAAGGATAAAATTACAATATTAGGATAATATTTGTGTCAGTCCAAAGTTGCATCATCTGAAATCTTCACAGTAGTCAGCGTCACATGAAAACTTTGGGGCAGTTATGGCTTAATGGTTAGAGTCGGACTTGTAACCAGAGGTCGCGGGTTTGAGTCTCAATACTGGCAGGAAATGTAAGTAGAGGGAGTGAATGAACAGAGCTTTCTTCCACTCTCATTACCCACAACTGAGGTACCCTTGAGCAAGGTACCTAACCCCCAATCACTTCCCGGGCGCTGCAGCAATAATGGCTGCCCACTGCTCTGGGTGTGTGTTTGCGGTGTTGTGTGTGTTTTCAGTACTCACTGAGTGAGTATTTGAGTTTGGGTTACCATTATTTGGCCACATGTCACATCACTTAAAAAAAATGTTGCAAAGGCTGGATGCAAACTGAAGCTGGCATTATCTAAAATTACTCCAGGACTCATAACCTGAGTAATAATACAGCCACTCCCACACAACAATAACACAATCTAGACTGTGCCTCAGCACTTTAGGGTGAGATGACGTCCCAGACTGTGTTTCTTTTCACCGTCCCAGAGAAATGAAATCAATTCAGTTATTTAAAAGAGGTGCTGAAAGATGGATGTAGAGAACGCTTAAGATAAGATTTTATGAAACCAAAAAAGGACCACCATAGAAGCAGCACTGGGAAAAGAATGCTCTCTGAACATGGGCACCAAGACGATCCTCCAAATGAAATCACAGTGAAAGTTTCTTGGTGGGTGCGTTGTAGATGAAAATATTTGTTTCCATCCAGCTCCCACACACTTGTGAGCATGCCTGGGGCATGAACGTCGTGTAGCCCGTAACACAGTGTCTCATTCAAGGCACACACTCTCCATACCACAACTAAGCCTCACAGCAGCTGAGAGAAAGAGGGGAGGGAGAGAGGCCCTTTTTTTTTTTTTTTTTTGATAAAATGGGCTCGTGGGCTGCTCCCATTGTCATGATATTCCCGAAATAGGGACCCTCCTCTTTCCCCCCAACTGGAGACCCATTCGGCAAAACCCCTCCTCCATTGTCTGAGGCAGGCTTCTCTCTGTCCCACGTGCTCTCCCCATTTCTGTTAGATCTCTTGTTTGTTTTGTTTTTTATCTTTCTTTTCTTGGTCGGGTGAAGATTCCCTTTTATCCAGGTCATCGTAGAAGGTCTTCAATTTGGGGTCGTTTGGATCATTTTCAGAAGAGATGACCCAGATTACATTCTACAAGACACTCTCCTCATGGCTTATTTCCATTGATCTGTTATCCCCCATCAGTAATGTTTCCTGTCCGCTATTAGCCTGCAGGCATGGCTGTGTCTGTGGTAGTGAAAGTCTGGACTGTCTGGATATTGGCCTAATAATGGTCTAGTTTTTTGGCATACATTCAGAGTTGCATTCAATTCTATGTGTTGTAGTTTTGCCTTTTGATTCATTTGCCTGTTTGTTCAGTAAATGCTGTGGTCAGCATTCATTAGAAACTTCACGACATTCTTTTGTAAAAATAATATTGTTTTTGATTTTTATTAGATAAATACTTACTGTAAAAATGATTCATGATGTTCATAGGCCTCACGGCTCACTACACGAGATAAGACATGACCAAATAAATGAACACTCTTTGAAGTTGCGAAGAACTATAATGATAACTATAAAGTTTTAATAATCATTGTAATTCTATGAGAGTAGCGAAGTCCACACCACAGCTAGGAACGATATCGTTGGAATTGCTTTTTAAATGATTTTTTTTTTCAGCTGAAGAATGATAAAAACATTGACAGCCAGTCAGAATCTGTCCAAATTTAAAGAGATAGATCACCCCAAAATAAAAGAAAATTCTGCCATCATTCACTCCCCTTTATATAGAGATGCACCGGTTGACGTTTTTTTTTTAAATTATTATTTTGACTGATCTCTATTCTGGACTTGCACACAAACTGCCTTGCAATAACTTCCCAAAATGTTGTTTGTGTGGAAATAGTCTGTAAACAGGACATTAACACAAGCCAGAGACGGGGCGCGCTGAATACAGATGCAAAGATGAGAGGAGATGTGCCAGCAGAGCAAATACTGTACCAGGTACAGCAAGCTCACTGTTTGCGATGCTCAAAATATTGGAAGAAAGAAAAAATATAAATATTGAATTGAGGGTGGAGGATTATTATATGTATCTCTGAAGGTAACTGAGTGTCTTCAGAAAAGTTGCCTATTAAAGTAATGCTAATGCCTATTAAAGTAGTGTTTATAAGCACAGTTGCTTTGTGTACAGCGGAAACAAAGGAAACGCTATATTACTACTGTTCCATAAGCGCCACCTACTGTCAGACAGTGAATTTGCAATTTCATTTAGCCGGTATGTTCTGCGGGTGTGTTTTTTAATGCATAATTTCACAAAGCTAAAGTCAGACCATTCTGTTTTTGCTTTAAATCTTGAAATTACACAATCTAGGCCTAATTTAAATCAAAACCTGCTCATGTTACATGTATGTAGCATACTTGTTTGCTGTGAATTTTTTTTTTTTTTTAATGTGAATATATTTTTTCATGAAACCTGATAGATTTCTGTCCCTCGATTGAATGTCCATTCCACCAAAACTTTTATGCTTTGAAAATTTCATTAAGACGTAAAAGTAATCCATATGAATCAAGCAGTTTTAGACCATTTATAGGGTTACTTCACCCAAAAATGAAAATTCTGTCATTATTTACTCACCCTCATATCCTTCCAAACCCATAAGACCTTTGTTCATCTTCAGAACACAAATTAAGATATTTTTATTGAAATCCGAGAGCTTTTTGGCCTCCGATAGACTGCATCATTATTACCACTTTCCATGTGACTACAGTGGCTACAGTACAACAGATGTCTTAAAGGTGCTAAAGAGGATATTTTGTTTTATACATTTTTGCAATATTACTTGAAACTGTCTTTACTAACTGATAAAAGACTATTTATTAAGTGCACTGAAAGGAATAATATTAATATACATCATCTGTGCACGAGGTAGGGCCTTAAAAACTTCAGCCAATCGTTTACGCGTTTAAACGATTGGCCCTCTCGCTTGTCAATCACTGCCATGACGTTCCTTGTGAGAGACGAGCGCGGCTGCGCGCTCCAGTAACTTTCCACACTCCACAGGCGCCGCATGCAATGTTTTTGTCAGGAGACAGGAGTAACAACTGCAGATTATGAGTTACCTGCGGTGAGTCCGACATAATGAATCCACTAACACGACACAGCGAATGCCGGTGGTAAACACTCGTGTTCCAATACTCGTGCACGAGTTTTGGGAGGTGTTCCCTCGAAATGAGCTGTGAAGGAGGGGGGTTGTTCTTACGCATGCGCTCATTTCAAAAACTCACTAACAGTCTTTGGTTTCTCAGTCGACGAAAAGATCCTCTTTAGCACCTTTAAGGCAGGGGTAGGCAAGTTCGGTCCTAGAGAGCCGCTGTCCTGCAGAGTTTAGCTCCAACCCTGAAAAAAAAAAACCTTCAGCTGCCTATAGCCTTAGTAATCCTGAAGAGCTTGATTAGCTTGTTCAGGTGTGTTTGATTAAGGTTGGAGCTAAACTCAGCAGGACAGCGGCTCTCTAGGACCGAACTTGCCTACCCCTGTCTTAAGGGTTTGGAACGACATGAGGGAGAGTAAATAATGACAGAATTTTCATTTTTGGGTGCACTATAGTGATGGGAAGTTCGGATCATTTTACCGACTTGGCCTTTTGAGTCTCGTTCAGCAAAATGAACAAATCTTTTTTCGACTCATTTTGTTCATTTCCTGTATTTTAGCAAAATGTAATTAAAATGTTTAATTAAAATTAAGGAATGACTCAAAAACCCGAAAGACTCATGAAATGAACTAATCAATTCTCTTTCCGGCTCAGACTGCATTGACTGAAACAGGTGAACTACTACTAGCTGTACAGAACCTATAGAATATTGCGCATGCGCGACTGAACGAATCACCCCCCGAGACGACTCGTTCTTCCCGAGTCACATTAATGAACGAATCGTTCAAGAACGACACATCACTAGTGCACTACCCCTCATTAGACTCATTAGTCCAAATTACTACTTTTGTTTAGCCCTGGGTTCAGTGAACAGTGACTGACCTGTTTATTTCATTTTATTTGGTTTCATTAAACTTTTATTTATTTAAAAACAACTCCTTTTGTGCTCTGTGGGTCATATGAGTTTAGAGAAATAAGAGGGTGGGTAGATGATGACAGAATGGGAGCAAAAGATCTGCGGAAGACTTGATTTGACTGAATAAATGTAGACAGAAATTCATGATTTCTCCTAGAGTATTTTAGACAAACACATTTTCTACCCATAACAGCTGTGCAGCTTGATTATCAAAGATAAAAATACATTTTTGAAAATCCATTTTACTTAGAAATATGAAGGGGCACTTTCCCGGCTGGTTTGCATGTGCGGTTTGAATGCATCATTTTTCCAGATAAAATGTTTGGTGGCGGTGTATCTTCCTCTTTTTTTTTTTTTTTTTCTTTTGGCCATGTACTTTTTAATGCTATCATGCATTAGATTGCAGTGTGCCTGGGCATCTTAAATCAGGTTCTTTTTAGTACTGAAACTGTCTGAAAGGTCCAGTCCACACCCTCACATTCATGTCATAAACTGAAACCAGGAAGTAAAAATGACACTGACTGCCTTTATACACACAGTGACACAATGACCATTCAATAGAAAAGTTGACGTGTGCGACTTATTCATTCAGGTTATGCAACAAATCAGTACATCTATGCAACAAACTCTTTTCACATTTGTTGTTAGCAAAAAATCTCAAAAAACTAATGAGCTCACTCAGTTTTGAGACGATCCCTTATGTTTTATAGGTCATTCAGATAGACCCTGGTACTTGAAAGCATTTCCTGCTATGTTAGGATGTGGTCAACCTGGCACATTACTGATGAATATTAAACAGGAGGTCATATTTTGCCTATGCAAATGAGCCTCTCAGATTCAGGGTTGGAGAGGATTTATGAATTCAGCTCTGCTAGGCACAATTTCAAGTTTGTGTGTGTGTGTTGGTTGTCTGTTTTGTCATTCTTTTGAGTGTTTGCCAGCTGTGTTTTGAAATGATGTGCCAGCTGCTGGAGACTCTGTTTGCATGAATGTGCATGGTCATTTAACACATTTAAGTCTGCAGTGCACATATGTGAAAAATGCACATAATTCTCTGTAAGTAAGAACTGGAGTGTGTCTACACCACCAGCTGTGTCAGATTCACTGTTGCACAGTGTTGCTCTGTTTCCCCTTGCAGTTGCATTTCCACTACACACCGGATGTGGGCTCCTCAACTTCAACTTCTGCTTCTCCTCAGCGACAAACTCTCGGCTCTACTCCCTCCCTCTTTTTCGCTCTCTTCCTCTTCCTCTCTTTTCACTCCCACTTTTAAAGCACAACAGATGGTCAGAAGGTCTCAAATCTCAAGAGAGGAGCACAGCTAGAAACCCTTGGCGTATAATTGCTATCGCTTTTTTTAAACTGATATCAGTTATAATGTAAAATGAGAAGGAAGGAGGTTTTGCTGTCACGCACTGAAACTGAAATCACACAGATGCTGTATTATCATGCTCACTCTTTCTGCAGCAGAAACAGTTATAGACTCACAGGAGGTCTTAGATTTGTTCCTATTGCAGATTTATTCCTTGTAGAGCTATTTTTGCTGTAGCATATTTTTTTTTTAACTTGTGTTAAGATGGCTGGAACTTTCTGCTGTTATTGTATGTCTGTTATTCTATGAACCTGTTATGCCATGTTTATGCAGTTGCAATGAGGTTTGAGTATGTTGTGAAATGAATGCATTCACAATATTGAAGTTTTGTATGTCTTGAATGGTCTTTATCCCATTTTTTTTTTAAAAGTCCCGTTTTTCGTGTTTTTTTTGAAGCTTTGATTGTGTTTATAGTGTGCAATATAACATGTGTTCATGTTTCGCGCGTAAAAAAACACTGTATTTTTCACATAATTTACTTATCTGTATACCGCTGTTTCCACTGCTGATGGCTGATGACTTCCTTGTTCTATGAAGTCCCTCCTTCAGAAATACGTAACGAGTTCTGATTGTGCCAGCGGTTCCTGTGTTGTGATTCGACAGCAGCTTAGCGAACCTTGCCCGGAAAGGTCACGCCTCTTACCATAACGTGGAGATGCACGTGCTCAGTGTTATTGTAAACATAGTTTTACATGTGGATTATAATTTTCGGGAACCGAGTTAAACATAAATTGTAACCATTGATCTCTAAGTACAGCGTCCCTGGGAAGGCCAAACAAAGGTGACTGGACTGCGGGATGAAAATAACAGCGTTTCGACGACATGGCGACAAACACACTCTACAAAGGCAACTCTTGCTCTTCTCCGTGGGAGCGCAACAAGACCACTCCCCCTTTTTTGTGTATTCCTGTGGGCGGAGGTTAGTCAAAAAACTGTTTTAGTGACGTCATTAAAGAAGGAAGTAGAAGGATGTAGTCCAAACTGGCCGTTCGATGTAGGCGACTTCTGTTAAATAAAATATCTCACTTGGCATTGAACTTTGAGCTTTAAAATTTTACAGATTTTATTTATACTCTAACAACAACGTTACACACTAACTAAAGTTTGAAACATGGGACCACAAAGAACGGGACCTTTAAGGATTGTAAACAAATTTTTCAATTGTAGAGATTTTTTATATTGAGCCCTGCACATGACTTGTGGGTGAGGGATATAAGATATAATTAAGGTAGCTATAAATAATAATTCGGTCCCACAACTTATAAATTATTTCCCTCCGTTTAGTTAAATCATGGCCACGTTGTAATTTTATTCCCTTGTTTTAGTTAAATTGTGGCCCAGATTTAATTAAATTAAAATGAGAGGACAAATTAGTACAACGTGACTAAAACGAGGGAACACATTCATAAAATGTAGCCACGCAGTCATGGTAACGCATAATTCATGGCTATAATGTCTTTTTTTTTTTTGTTTCTGCATGTCGTGCGGGGTGTTGTAATTTGCTCCCGTTTATTTGTTTTTCTGGAAATTAGTAAACTTTAAAGACAGAAATTTGTATATATACTATATTCTAGCTATGCTGTGCTCAAATATGTAATTTTCTAGATATTGTTTATGTGTAGAGTGAAACTTGTGATGTCTGTTTTGTGAATATATATATTTTTTTGTAATTTTTTCTCTTTTTTTTTTTTTTGCTAAATTAAATTGCATCAGTTGCAAAGATGAATTTGACGATGGTGACACCATCTCCACACTAGTGGATGCGCATTTAGAAAGAAATGCACCTTTCATATGGATTACATAATCAGAGTATTTGTTTTCGATTCGTTTAAAAGTAGACATTTTAGACTTTCTTTAGATATATTTCTCATGTCTGTGAGGCAAGTAGCCTATATATAATACATTGAGTTTCGGTTCATTTTTGTGACGCGCTCTAGTTCATGAAGGCTGAGATGGTGGAAATTGCATCCTGTTTTTTATTTTTTATTTTTTATTTTACAAAAGCACAGCATTTTGTTTGTTGCTATTGTGAGTTTAAACAAATACAAGTAGACCCTTTACAGTTTTGAATGATGTATTACTTTATCTGTATGACCAAAAATGGTCTCCAACTCGTATCTCCAATATTTATCCAGTTTTGATTACACTTCTGGTAATTTTAAATGGATACCTAGACTTTTTCAGGTAGAATCTGACAGTTTAAACCGCCAACTGGCAACCCGGGGTGTTGAAATACTATTGCATAAACTGGCAGCGGGCGGGATCACAGACCAAAACAAAAACGGACATTTTGACATGGTACGCACGTTTCAAAGTAAAATAACTTGCTGTATCATTGTTTTTCAGAGAAACAAGTATGTGACCTTAGCATGTTTTCTAAATATCTGCAAACATATTATGGTATTTTTATGCTTTGGTACAGAAATGACATACAGCAAAATGCAAGTGATCGCACCGTCGCCTCCATGTATGTGTGTGTTTGTGTATGTGAGAATATTTTTAAAGCTTTTGTTCTTAAAGTAGCAGAAATTAGATGAATCAGTGCGGCTTTTGTGTGTTGCTGAATGCACAACTGTTGGTAAAAATGAGAAAACATGTCCAGGTGTAAATGTTTGTTGAATGTTCTCTGAACCATGCCATGCTCCATTGAAACGCACACATTCTGAGCTAACATCTGATATCTCACTCCACACATGATCGTATTAAATAAACACAATGCTCATAAAGTGTCTCAATATCTGATCTGAAATCCACTCCTTTCCACATAATCATACTCGATAGGATATGGAAGTTCAAATCTGATTGAGATTCAACTGTTTGATGAACACCAGCTCCTGATAAGTTATGTAACGTAAAGCGTGTCCAGATGGCAGAATCACCATCTCCCACTAGGCTTTTAGAGAAGCTCTGGGGGTGATTAGAGTGTGTGTGTGTGTGTGTGTGTACTTGAGAGCATGGTGAGTGTTTGGTTGAGCGCAAGCGAGACCACACCAGATCTCTGGAGTAGATTAGAGAACATTGAGGATTATCACACTGACGGTTAGTGTTGGTTGATTGTTTTTAGTGAGTTTGGCCGAAGCTGCTCTGCAGTAGATTGTGAGTTGTTGTACTTGTCCGTGCAAAACTCCAAAATGCGAGGGTGTTTGTTTGCCATGGAGTTGCCTTGTGGTTGCTGAGGTGTTCGGAGTGGATTTTAGTATCCTGTTGTGTGATTGCTACAGTGTTTTGGGTGGTTGCTAGGAGAAATGTTCATGATTTATTGATTTAATCAATTTCAGCATAAATACATGTTTTTTGCAGTTTACAAATGAATGGTAAACAAATTAATAGTAAACATGGCCTACATTATAAAATACAGTTAACTGAAAAGGTAACACTTTAGTATGGGGAACAAATTCACTATTAATTATGACTTTTGCCTCAATAAATTCCTAATTTACTGCTTATTAATAGTAGTTAGAGAGGTAGATGTTGTCGCATTTAAGTTTAGGTATTGTGTTGGATTAAGTGATGCAGAATAAGGCATTAATATGTGCTTTATAAGTACTAATAAACAGCTAATATTCTAGTAAAATGCAAGCTAATGAACAACTAGTTAAAAGTGAGAATTGTTCCCCATACTAAAGTGTTACCACTGAAAAGTATCAGTACACGCATTTAGGTACATTTATTTAAATAAAAATTAAAAAGTAGCCTACATGCACATGGTTTGTGAGTACTTAACATGCATGTTGTGGTATTAACACTAAGGACTAATCAATTAATTTAGTGTTAATTTTGATGGCAGGTGATTATGAAAAGTTCATTTTGAAATCTGTATACAATAGATTCTCTGAACTCGGGTCTTGCTTTTAATGTGTATGGAATTGTTTTTTTGTTTTTGTTTTTTTTACCAATTTGATAGTCAACCATGATGGTCCATGATTTGAGATAACACTTTAACTCTTAAAGGTGCCATCAAACGTTTTTTTACAAGATGTAATATAAGTCTAAGGTGTCCCCTGAATGTGTCTGTGAAGTTGCAGCTCAAAATACCCCATATATTTTATTTTTATTAATTTTTTTAACTGCCTATTTTGGGGCATAATTAGAAATGCGCCGATTCATGCTGCGGCCCCTTTAAATTGCGCGCTCTCCGCCCCCTCCCGAGCTCTCAACTCTATCACTGCATAAACAAAGTTCACACAGCTAATATAACCCTCAAAATGGATCTTTACAAAGTGTTCATCATGCAACATGTCTAATCACGTAAGTATGGTATTTATTTGGATGTTTACATTTGATTCTGAATGAGTTTGATAGTGCTCCGTGGCTAAAGCTAACATTACACACTGTTGGAGAGATTTATAAAGAATGAAGTTGTGTTTATGAATTATACAGACTGCAAGTGTTTAAAAATGAAAATAGCGACGGCTCTTGTCTCCGTGAATACAGTAAGAAACGATGGTAACTTTAACCACATTTAACAGTACAATAGCAACATGCTAACGAAACATTTATAAAGACAATTTATAAATATCACTAAAAATATCATGATATCATGGATCATGTCAGTTATTATCGCTCCATCTGCCATTTTTCACTGTTGTTCTTGCTTGCTTATGTAGTCTGAAGATTCAGCTGTGCACATCCAGACATCCTGCCCTTGTGTAATGCCTTGAACATGGGCTGGCATATGCAAATATTGGGGGCGTACATATTAATGATCCTGACTGTTGCATCACAGTCGGTGTTATGTTGAGATTCGCCTGTTCTTCAGAGGTCTTTTAAACAAATGAGATTTATATAAGAAGGAGGAAACAATGGAGTTTGAGACTCACTGTATGTCATTTCCATGTACTGAACTCTTGTTATTCAACTATATCGAGGTAAATTCAATTTTCAATTCGATGGCACCTTTAATGTGCGTCACATTTACCATTGTTTTGTGAATTTATGCCAGCAAAATCTAGTAATTTCAGTAGAATTTACCCCCCCCCCCCAAACATACATTTCAGATAAAAACTGTGCAAGTTCTCTAAACAACAGCACATATATGCGTTCTGAACATGTATGCATGCATTCACTTTTTAGCATTATGCGTCATTTTTTTAATGAACAAATACATGTCAATCTGATTTGACTGCATTATGTTTGTTTTGACACATGATGATTTGGTTGTTATAGTAACGAAACACATCCGCTAACCTCCTCTTGGTTGTGTGAGGTGGATTTCACCGCACTGTCGCTTCTTTAGTCTTGTGTAACAGATACTGGTGTTGTATAGAGCTGAGACTTCAAGCGTCTTGAGTCACCGCTGAACCACCTCCACAGAAATGAGATCAAGGGCTCAGAACAACACAACATAATCTGATTACACCATGAGACATGCTTCTACCTTCACAAACCTGCCCATTAAACCTCTGTGTTGTATGTTAGTTGTGCTTATAGTGTATAGCAACAGATCCTTGAGTTTGCTGTTGATACAAAGTTTTTTTCCACCACAACTTTCCCTGCCAGCTTGGAACGTTTGCATAGATGCTGGTATGCACACACACACACACAGGTTTGTTTTGCTATCTTAGTGGGGACATTCCATAGGCGTAATGGTTTTTATACTGTACAAACTGTACATTCTATCACCCTACACTACCCCTAAACCTACCCATCACAGAAAACATTCTGAAATGTTATTTTATTTTTTTTGAAAAAAACAAATGTTTTTATAGCTATTTTAAATATGAGGACTCATGAAATGTCCTCATATTTCATGTTTATGTTGTAATAACAGGGTAATACCCATGTCATTATACAATGTGTCCTCATGAATCATGAAAACTAGCGCGCGCACACACACACACACACACACACACACACACACACTAACTTCATTAGCCTAGCATATGCTAAGAGTAAATACTCCGTTTAAGTTTACTTCATGAAATGTTGCTTAAATAAAGTCATCTTTATAGGATCAGAGTAGGTCTATAACTATAAGTACTGCCAAAACTAATATATAAAGAAGCACAACAAAAATGGCACCTAATAGTTTTAATTATTTTATCCATAAAGTCCATAAACTACTTTTTCTTGCTAAGGCTAATTTCACAACATTTTATGCATCCCAAAACACACAATAACAAAATATTTTCAGACTTTTTGCATAATTTGACAAAATTACATCTTGACCAGAAATTATACACAAACATAAGTGATATTTACCTGTTTTTTTTTTCAAACATCACATCTCATATTCATAATCTCATAATCTCAAGCTCTAGCAGTGTTGTTTTAGTATTATTTATACTGTTATAGTTATATATTAATATTTTAAATTATTTTTTATTTTATTAGTTTATTTAACAGGGACAATGGAGTATAACATTGCTACAATTTCAAGCAGCCGATGCTCCACAAACAGGCTAATTTGCAGCCCCAGTCCCTGGTTAGTCTTTTTTTTTTAAACAACAGTTAAACAATATTCACACAAAAAAACAATAAAAAACGAAACAAAAAATAACAATAATAAAAAACACACACACCAATTAACTTATATTTTTTTCAGTTTTCATTTTAATTTTAAGTTTTGATATTTTATGTCAGTTTTATTAATTTTTTATATTTAGCATTAATTTATTTTTTACTGGTTTTACTTTTGTACTTTTTAAATTATTTTTTATTTCACTTAGTTACCAAGGTAACATTTTTAATTATGTAAGTATTTCTAAGTAAGTATTAATGGTTTTAATATTTTTATATTTCATTTAATATTTGTTATTTTTTTCAGCTTTATTTTGGTTAATTATTTTTTAATAGTTTTAGTTAATGATATCAAGTACACTAATTTTACAACAAAATCTTTTGTTATGGCCTGAATTGTTCCGTGTGCTGAAAGTTGACACCGCAACAGTGGGACTGTCCATACTTTTTGAAAAATCATTTTCATAAAAATGTAAATGGTTTGTTCTTAATTTTAGGTTAAGTGCATTCAAAGGATGACCAGTGCTGCTGCTTACTTCATGTCCTCTGTGTTGTTGTGTGAAGTACATACGTCACTTGACATAACACATCATATAAATTTAAATGGGATCTTCCGGGCTGGTAACTCGAGCGTTGGTTGTTTCTATTGCAGAGAACCTGCTCACCACTGATGTACTCACTGAGCTCTGAAGTAAGACACTTAACCCTGTGTGGCTACAGATGAACGGTCTTGTGGCCATTTTACTGCTTGTCAGTTTAGAAGGTGTCTGTTAAACGGCAATTAAACATGTGGATTTTCATAAAACTATTTTGTGAGAGAGGAGAAAAATCATTAGGTTTGAAGGAAATGGAGGTGTATTTGTATTTGAACACAAAAGGCTCTGACCACACTCGTGGAATTGTGTGGGATAACTTGGAGGGGCCCCTAAATGTTTGGATGGTTAAATCCATAGGCTTGACCTTTTGTGGCCTCCATCGATGTTTAAGGACAAAGATAACACTGTAGTCAAAGTGCTGGGCCGTTGACCGTCGATTTGACAGGATGCACACAGAACTCTGTTCATTCAGAGCGTTTGAAGACAATGTCCCATAGACTCCACAAGTGAAGTGATTATGTCATTAGGGTTTTTTACTGTTTTAATTGGCAACACTTCACACAGAAGAGATTGGACACTCCCTAACCATGAGTTTTCTAAAACATCACTCATTCTGTAGCTCATATTCAGGTTTGAGTAAATCCATAACAAGTATTAAACTTTTACAATTGACTCATAATAACAAATAACTAATTCCTCTTGTTTTGTGACATGAATGACACCTGAAATCCAGTGGCTTGTTGAGCAGAAGTATGCTGATGGATTGGACTTATCAGCTGGTAGACAATAACATGGAATTAAATCCTATAGACTTGCATCACCATATCTAGTGACCAGAATATTAAAAAGGCTTAAAGGGATAGTTCACCTAGAAATTAAAATTCTGTCATCATTTACTGACCCTCATGTCATTCCAATTTTTTTCTTTTTTCTTTTGCAGAACACACACACAAAAACACATTTTGAATAATATTGGTAATTGAAGAAACTGCCCATTGACTTGCAGAGAGAGACATAAATCAAAATATCATCTTTTATTTTCCACAGAAGACAGTACAGATTCTGAGCAACACTAGGATTGGGAATCAACCTGTTTCTTATTCAGAACCAGTTCAAAACTTAAAAAACAAAAAAACATTCTCATTGAATTGAATGTGATAAAAGAGACCGACTGATTACCCCAAATAATATAAATCAAAAAATAAAATGGGTCTTGGTTTCATTTATGTGTGCATACATATAATTTAAACAAAACATGGTAGCTATGATTTCATATAGTTAGGATTCTTTATTTGCCGTTTCCTCAAAAGTGACTCATTAATTGAACCATTAAAACGGAAGTGGAATAAAAACCACGCACACCACTTACATTTTCCTTAGAAAACTACAAATCTTTTAAAATTAGTCTCTCAGAGAAAAACAGCAGAAACCTGCTAATGCTCTAAATAGGCTTTCTGAAGCCTATTTTTTCTGTTGTTTTGAAATTAAGACTGTTAGATCTTGACATTTGCTAAAAGCTTGTATAAATCAGGCCATTATGGTGTTTGAACTGTATATGATTCCATCACTGATTTGTTAGAGTCTTTGGAGATTGAGGTCTGAAAATAAACCTCAGTTTTATAGTGTAGCAAGGAATAATGAAAAGGACGTGGCACACACTGGTGTTTTGATCGATTCGGTCAGTGCACTTAGCTCTCTAAAGTGCTTGTGAGGTCAAATAATCAGCTTTTTTTCTGACGGTAGATTTACTGATGTGCTTGAGTAGCACTTGTGTGCTGGACACACACACACACACACACACACACTTGCTCTGTTGAATGTGTTGAGTCATTCTGGCCCGTGTGTTTTTGTTCCGTCACCCCCTCGGCTCAGGCCAGTATTCATGATTTCACTGCTATTGTCATGCTGCTGTTACTCATTCACTCGCCCCCTTTCAAGCTTTACCCTCCTCTCCCCACTTAACCCCCCCCCCCCCCCCTTTCCCTTTCTTTCTGTCTTTTTTCCTCTGCCCCCATCTCAAGTCAAGTCATGGCATGGTGTATTGTTGTTCCTGCTTCAGAGGAAGAGAAGGAATTAAATGTTTCAGTATGTTATCCTGAATTGTGATTATTTACTCACCTTCTTGTTGTTTCAAACTGGAAAGTAGAATGTCCAGGCTATTTTTGTCCATACAAAAGAAAATTAAAGGGACTTATCATACTCCAAAAAGACAAAAAAAGTCAGACAAAAGTAAGTTAATCCATTCAGAGCCGATAGCCTTCGACATATAGATCAGTTGTGTTTCGGGGGAACTGAGTTTGAGTCCTTGTCCTTTCTAATACCCTTTCTTACCCTTCTCTCTTTCTCACTTCACTTCCTGTCTGCTCTCTGTGTTGTTCTATAAATAAGAGCAAAAATGCCAAAAATAAATCTTAAAAAGTAGTTCATCCAACTTTGGCTCTATTACCCATGTCTTCTAAATTCTTTCAATTAGTTTTGGTGAGGAAAAGTCCTAAATTTATGTCTAAATTTATTAAAAGAATACCCCATCTCTGTATCTCTCAAATGTAATTGGTCCTTGTGGTCAGTTCAAAACATTGTTGCAGACATAGGGAAACACTGAAAACTGTGTTTTTTATTGTCATCTGTCTGTCATGATGTGTTGGAAATTTGAATGTGTTTGAAGTGTGAAATTTAAGTTATCACTACAGTGGAGGGGAAGATTTTCAGTGAATAGTAACTTAAATTTCAGTCTTTGGCTCACATGAAGGTATCATATGGCTTCAGAAGCCTTGGAATACAGATATATATTTCACAGACATATGATATTTTTATAGTGTAGCAAACAAGTAGCAGCCCACAGGCCATCTTCCTCTTCAACAGTTAAATGCCTCCCAAAGCCTTTCTTAGTACAATACTTCCACTGTTTAGTGCAATATCTTTATATTCACTTCTATTTATTCATATTATCCATAATACTGTACAGTGCTTCCCACAGGTTTGAAATATACTTGCGGTGGTAGCCGGGCCAAAAATCCTATTACCCACGGCACAAAAATGGTCTACTACATGTGACAAACAAATAATGTGTGATTTTTAACAGTATTTTTATTTAATTGAAATTAATTTTAATTACATAGCATATTACATTTAATTACATAGTAATATTATGCATTATTATGCATTGTAAATTATGCAAAATTACAGAATTTAAATGGTTCACCTTTTCCTATGTTCTCCTTGCTGTCATACAGTGTCTCTCTCAGTGAATGGGACACAGATTTTACTAGTAAAATTTATAAAATGAATGTTCTTAGTCTTTTCTTCATATGGGGGAGACTATAATAAAATACTATGAATTAAATGGAAATCAAATTAAATACAATTTATTGTGTAACCAAAATACCAATAATGCCCAAAAGAAAAAGAAAAAAACGTAGCGTGTGACTTTTAATTATAAACAAGTCCGAAATACACAGGTACTCTTATTTTGAAATGTCTGTACTATTGCAGGCCGATCCTTCAGATTCTTACAATCGTCTAAAACATTTTATATAAAGGCCATAAAGTAGACTTTGTAATAATTCATCAACTTGAGTTCATTAGCAATCGCTTGGCATAAATCTGCGCTTTTCATTGATGAGAATCACTTTGAAGCAGACTGAAGCGCTGTTGCGCAAGCTTGTAGAACGTGCAACAGCGCCGCCTTGTGAATTGTGTGGGAATGTCAGCGGGAGTAAACAGTTCTGACGTACACGTAACGAGCAGGTATGAAACGACTAGTTTATCGATCACGGATGGTTTCATTATCTTGCGCGGATATAAAAGTATAAGAGGATACAAATAATAAAAGCAAAAATGTGTCTCCAAATATACTTGGGCGGCCGTTATTATACGTGGGCGGCCCGCCCAAATAAAGTCTATGTGTGGGAAGCACTGCTGTAAATGTGTTCAGAATCTGTAAATATTCAACCTACATCACAAAAGTGTGGACACTGAGGGAAAAATACGAGGGCTTAGGGTGCCATTTGGGACATTAGGGTTCTATTTTGGAGCTTGACAGTAACCATTTGTTTTTGTTGAATGGAAAAGAACACTCTTGTCAGAAGTCACTTTCAAACCAAGCAGCTTTCTGTTTGCTCAACACAGCAAATCCATGTGACCATGTTGAACCAATTTTTTGAGGAAATCTTATCGCCTTTATGCACAATTCACAATTGCATACATTCCTATTGAAATTCCTGGTTTCGCCTAAAAATTCGCCTAACAATGGTAAGAGTAGGTTGGCGATTTTTAGCATGCTAGCATATTGATACTATTTATTTTTGTGAATTTGGGGCAGGACCAGTTGTTTGTCCGACCAGTTGAAGAGAGTGGGAGTGTTCTGGAAACCTGGTGCAGAAATGACACACTTCTTCTTTAAGAAAGGACAGAAACTGATAATCAACGTAAATGAAGCATAAAAACATGTTTTATTCAGATAAAAGTGAGTCAGTGCCTGACACATTGGGTCTAGTCAGCGTATTGAAACAAACACAGCGTCATGTTTCAGTTAATCTCAGGGATGACTAGAGCTCCTGGCAGCAGGTACGAAGAGAAAAATCTTAGCTTGGCACTCTCACAGAGACCTTCAAACAACACACCTCAACTGTTGTAGAAGTAGTCATGTGGTTCTCAAATGTTACATAGAGCTTATATGGAGCTTACAGTATAATTAGGCCTTGTTTGTGTTGTTGTTGTGTAAATGTGTGTCTAAAATGAACTGCAAGGGAGTCTGTTGTTATCCTGCAGGCTAATCAGTGTAATCTCCTTCTAGGGCTAAAGGAGGAGGGTGTGGAGATGTGTGTGTGTGTGTGTGTGTGTGTGTGTGTGTGTGTGTGTGTGTGTGTTGATTAACACTCTCTTACACACAGCAGATGCAAAACCAGCTTCAGTTACACCAAAGAGACGCTAGCAGGCAGAAGATCGCTCAGATTCCTCAGAGAGCAAGAGAGAGGAGGGGGTCAGTAGACCAACTGCCACTCTTAAGAAGTCTCTTCATCACTCACACACACACACACACACAGAAGATATTTAGAGTGAGACCTTCAGGACATAATTGAAATACAGTCCTGCTTATTAGCTGTGAACTTTTGTCATGCCATAATGATTTGAACGTGTTATTGAGGCTGGGCACAGCTGGAGACCTCACGCAGGAGGTGTTTGTGAGCCTCTGAGGAGAATGTGATACGCCTAGGCCACTATTTCCAGGAACACAAAGTAAACAGGGCTAGAACAGAAATAAAAGCATTGCTGCTCATATGGAAATTCTCTTTAAAGGGGTCCTTGATTATGATTTCACTTTTTTTCATTACACTCTAACTTTAGTTAGTGTGTAATGTTGCTGTTTGAGCATAAACAACATCTGCAAAGTTACGACGCTCAAAGTTCAATGCAAAGGGAGATATTTTCTTTTACAGAAATCGCTTTTTAAGGACTACAACAAATGGCTGGTAGGGACTACAACGAGCTTCTTCCCGGGTTGGTGACATCACAAACCCCAAAATTTACATAAACCCTGCCCCCGGGAACACGCAACAAAGGGGCTGAGGCCATGTTGGGCTGCTTTAGAGAAGAGGAAGAGTTGTTGTAGTAGAGTGTTGTTGCCATGCCGTCATTTTACACCAGACTGCTTTACATACAAGGGTTGAGTCAACGCTGGATTTGCACAAAAGATTAACATGATGGCACATGCTAGTCGATGAGTTGAATCAACTCCACAGCAACTACATAAATTTATCCACTAACCGTTCAGAAATGTCTAGTTTCATTCTAAAAGTTGTAACTTTTCCTGAGTCTCTCCATCAGTGTCCGACTCCAGTTTGAACAATGTAAGGCTGAACACCGTTACTGACAATCGTCATTTTGGCTGCATGAGATTCTCCAGCTTTGTTGTTGTTGTTGAGCAACCAAAGCGCGAGCTGTTAAAGCTCCGCCCTCTTTTGAAAAGCAGGCCGGGAACAGCAGCTCATTTGTTTGTAAAGGGACATAAAAACTGCGTGTTTTTGCTCATACCCAAATAGGAGCAAATTTGACAAGCTATAATAAATAATCTGTGGGGTGTTTTGAACTGAAACTTCAGACACATTCTGGTGACACCAGAGACTTACATTACATCTTGTGAAAAGGGGCATGCATAATATGTCTGCTTTAAAGATAAAGTGTGTGGTTTCTGTGCAACTAGATGAAATTGCCATTGGTGGAGCCTAGTTGTCAAACCACTCAAGCAAACAAACTGACGTTTGCACTTTTTGAGGAACTGGCTTCTGAAAGGCATTTTTTTTTTTTTCATTATTATTATTATTATTACATATTTCATATATAATCTAATGTTTTTTATTAAAAATAGTGCACATGAAGTATAAATAAACCTGAAAAGCTTTATGAACTTTTGCAGTCAAGCTATGTTAAATGCCTTGTTATTATTATTATTATTTTTTTTTTAATAAGTGATGTCATATATTACACTATACACCATTTAAAAGTTTTATTAAATGCTTAATTATTATTGTTGAGAGATGTTATAGAGTGATTGTGGAAGTGTTTGATACAAGTTTCATAAGTGTTTCAGCAGTATTTAGACTCATACATATTATCTTTCTCCATGATGTGGGCACACTGGTATTTCTCTTATTCTCTACCATGTTAGGCTGGTGTGAGCGCAGAGCACTTCAGGGGATTGTGGGAAATGTGGGCTGCCCCTGGGAATCTTTAGTTCCCACTGGGAACGGAGAGGCGGGAAATGCTTCCTTGCCAAATAAAACAGCTGAACAAAAGATCTGGAGAAGGAGAGCAGATTGGACAATTGGACGGTGCAGGGAAGAAGAGAAAAAAATGCACTCTCACACACACACTTCCACATGCTATTGTTCTCATAGTGTGAAAGTAAATTTAATTTTATTTAAGATCATCAGGAGGGTTATAGAGAATTGAATGTGAAAGGCCTGAAATTACATTGTACCTGCGCATGTATGGTGAAACATTGCACCCTAACATTCATTTAGCCTTAAAGAGGTCATGAACTGCGTTGTTTTATTCTTCTATAATGTTTCCTGGGGTGCACTTATAATGTTAGTATACTTTTTACACCCAAAATTGTCATCAATTTAGAAACAGAAGGCATTTTTCCTACTCTGATTTTAGTCCTCTTATTTGAAAGCTGTTTTAAGAGGCATGTCTGCTGTGAAACTTCAGTGTAACGCCCACTACTGTGATTGGCTAACATCTTTCTATTTGAAATTGCCAAGTATTACTCTCTCTTTTAGCGCATTTTTTTACTATTACAGTTTAACTAATCATGAAAAGTGCTGCATTACATTTAGATCTATGGCATTATATTAAGATTGTGGCATGAAAGTTTACAGTGATGAAGATTATAGCCGATCACAAACATGTTGTTAAGCTCATGAAAGCAGCGATTTCATCATTGCAGCTCAATTTCTGTACACTAACAAATGCTTACATCTTCACTAACAGTGCAAACGCTGAATAAGAGATTCGTTGAATAAAACGGGAGTTTTGGTGCATGTCCAGGAACTCAGTCACTGATAAACTCACACTGTTTGATTGACAGCTCCAACGATTGCAAAGGGAGCTTTCTTTGACTGCTTTTTTATATAATTTAATCACCGTTTAAATAACAGATTTTCATCCTACTAAGAGAAACAATGTGAAGTTGACAGTTAGTCACTGGTTTGATTTACTGACACATAGGCAAAGAATATCTGACTGTACATGAATCATCAGATCAGGCATTAGAATTAACACAGTTACTTATATGTTGTTGCATTACTGTCCAGTCCATATCGTAAATGTCTGTTTGCAAAGACTGGAATGTGATTGATTTTCCAAAGAATCCACATTGAAATACAGAATCTAAATAAATAAATCTCAACTGAGACATTCACATTGTTGAAAATAAATGACCATATTCCTAGCATAAGGATCCTTTGAAAGGTAATGTTATTTTTGTCCTGTTGTATCGCTATTCTCTCCTCCTCATCTCACTAACACGCCAGTGGGTGGGGTTAATGTTGCAATGATGAAGTAGGCATTGATTTCTTCTGTGGAGGCGGGGTTTCACCTATCCATAGATAGGCACATTCCAGGATCAATTCGGTCAATGGGCCTTGTGTCAATAAAAGCTTTTCTTTGACTTACTTGGAAGTTTTCATTTCTGAAACTTGCAGGATATTCTTATAGTACGATGACCTCTCATATATCAAAAGTTCAAGGAAAAGTTGATTTCTCAATTCATGACCTCTTTAATCTCTATGTTTTGGTTGTTTCTACTGTCTGGTTTGTCTCTCTAGTGACATGGACTTACGCTCACATTCACACACCCTGTTCTAAGCTTCCTCGGCCCTGTAATTAAAATCCTCCCCTCTCCAGAAATACATCCTGACCCTACGACCTGCACCACTGAGGGAGTGTGTGTTTCGCATTTATCTGGAGAGAGCAACTTCTGTCTGGAATGAAAATATGGAAGGGAATTGGAATAGTCTGTGCTATATTGAGAGACAAAATGCTCACATCCTCAATTGCTGTCAAAAATGGACTTGGACAAAATTTGAATTCCTATAAAAAAGTCTTTGTTCGCTTTGGGAAACATCGCGATTGTTTACGCGTTTCCTGTCCCTGGCTCACAAAAAACCATGGACGACATAAACAAAGTGTTTGAATGCATATGCTATCTAGACAATAGATGCGTGCCTGTTGCTTAGGATGCATCTATAGTCTGACCATTGCCATTGATTGTGACTCAAACAGAACGTAAACACAAAGGAAGTTCCATAATCAGCAACATCTTCTCTACTGTAGTTTTTCTCTATTGGTTTTGGCCTCACAAAACCTGTCAAGTACTTGTCTGGGTTATATTTCACAGCAAGATTGAAATAAATACCAAACAAATGAAATGTATATATTTGCTGTATTTTTAGGACCATGGTTTTATATGACAAACCTCATTACCATAATGCAAATAAACACTCATTCTCATTACTGTAACATGGAAAAAGTAATATGGTATTTTGTTAACTTTTTTTGTTGTTACTGATTTAAATTTGCATTTACACTTAATTCAAATCATATTATTACTGTTATAAGGTCATTAGAATCATCAATATTTAGAAGGATTTAAAAAATAACTTGTGAGATGTCCACAGATTTTGGTAAATTTAGGGGAAAAATGTGCTAAATTATCATGAAAATAACCAAGAGGTCAACCTCAGAGGATATTATGTAATATACTGTATATATATATATATATATATATATATATATATATATATATATATATATATATATATATATATATATATATATATATATATATATATATATATATAATATATAATATATAATATAATATAATATAATGTTTTTGTTTGTAAGCTGTATTCTGTGATTGTAACTTGAGGCTGTCAAAGGTGTAAAGGGGTCTGTGATTGGTCATTCATTTATTCTGTGCTAACTGTGATTGGTGGTTCTCTATTTCAGACCTGTCAAAGAACCGGCTCTGTGAGGTGCCAGAGGAGGTGTGTCAGTTTGTTTCTCTGGAGACGCTCAGCCTGTACCACAACTGTGTGCGATCGCTCACGCCCAGCCTGTGCCAGCTACAAGCCCTCACCTACCTCAACCTCAGGTACACACACACACCCCACCCCACCTCAGATACAGGTTCAGTCTCAGGTATACCTACACCATGTCCATTGTGGAGCTTACCTGAACCAGAGCAAAACACTTCAAACATTCATCTCAGTATAAGACATATATTTTTTTCAATTCAGCGTTGCCATCAAAATAGAAACATGGAATAATGTTTCACAATATTACTATTTTTGATTAATAAAAATGCAGCCTTGGTGAGCATAAGAGACTTACAAAAACATTAGGTCTCCCTGAGTGAAATTTTAAGCCTCTTTGTGGCTAAAGATATTGGAAGGATTGTATATACAGTAGATCTGTCATTCAGTATTTTGTACTGGTGTTAGATTGCATTCATTTAATTCTCTCTCTCTCTGTCTGTGTGGTGTAGTCGTAACCAGCTGTCAAGTCTACCGCCGTCAGTATGTCAGCTCCCTCTGCTGCGGGTGCTCATCGTCAGCAACAACAAGTTATCGGTCCTACCGGCCTCTATACACACACTCACACACCTTCGACAACTGGTAAGTAGAACACACACACACACGGGCTGATGTTTGTTTTAATTATATAAGTAAAGGCATCTCATAGACTGGTTGATATCAGTTGATTTGAAACAAAACATGATTTATGAACCTTTCAGGAACATGTCAGATGTTCTTACCAGTGGGTTTTCAACATGTTACACTATATTTGTAAGGATATTTTCCAAAATGTGTCATTTACTAGTATAGCTTAAAGCTTGACAAAAGCAATCACACAAATCTAGTTTGTTAAAGGGTTAGTTCACCCAAAAATGAAAATTCTGTCATTAATTACTCACCCTCATGTCCATCCAAACCCGTAAGACTTTGGTTCATCTTCAGAACACAAATAAAGATCTTTTTGATGAAATCTGAGAGCTTTCTGTCCCTTCAAAGACGGCTCGATTGCTTTATATGATGAACAGATTTAATTTAGGCTTTTATTTACATATAAACATTGATCAGCGAACATAAACAGAAGCTCAACCAAACCTGACTGACCCATGAGAACTAACCTCAAACATGCTGCACAACACAGGAGATTGAGCCTCATTGGTTCTCACACAAGTAAACATGCTTGAGCCTCTGTTTTTACAGCAACTGATGTGTGAGTGGATGAATGTTTATATGTGAATAAAAGTCTAAATTCAATCTGTTCATCATATAAAGCGATTCAGAAAATTTGGACTAAACCGCTCTATTCATATGGATTAGTTTTACGATCTCTTTATGAAGTTTTTGAAGCGTCAAAGTTCCAGTTGTGTAGCTGTCAGTGGAGGGACAGAAAACTCCCAGATTTCATCAAAAAGATCTTCATTTGTGTTATGAAGATGAATGAAAATATTTTCGTTTTCATTCAAGAATTTTCATTTTTGAGGGAACTAACCCTTTAATTGCAGTCTCTACATATGTGGCAGCTGTCTGTGGTTTGAAGGTTCTTAGCGCAGTGTTTCCTATATATTAATTTGTTTGATCAGAATTTTTTTTTTTTGTTGTTGTTAAATTAAGATTTTCTGGTCAGTAAGATATTTTATTGTTTTTTAAATTGTCTCTTCTGCTTATCAAAGCTGCATTTATTTGATCAAAAATGCAGTAAAAACAGTAATATTGTGAAATATTATCATTGTTTATCATATCAATATCATAATTTTTAAAATAACTGTTTTCTATTTTAATATATTTTAAAATGTAATTTATTCCTCTGATGGCAACGCTGAATTTCCAGCATCATTACTCCAGTCTTCAGTGTCACATGATCCTTCAGAAATCATTCTGATATGCTGATTTGCTGCTCAAGAACCTTTATTATAATTAGTGTTAAAAACAATTCTTTGAATTCTCTGAATATAAATTTTGAACTACTCTCACTTTTGTTTTATCAATTTGTGCATCTTTGCTTAAGTATTATTTAATCTTATTGCCCCACCAACTATTAAACTGCAGTGTACACACAATACTCTCTCTCTTTTTATAATTTCTTCCATTTCTTCATTTCTTTCTCTCTCTGTCTCTTCCTCTCACTGTATTTCTTCATCAGGATGTGAGCTGTAATGAGCTTCAGTCACTTCCTGTTGAGCTCGGCCAGTTAGAATGTTTAAGAGATTTAAATCTGAGAAGAAACCATCTTACAACTTTACCAGAAGGTCTGTATCCCAAACTTATAAACTCATGTTCTATAACTTCAGTTAACATTAGGAAATATTGCATAAAGCAATAGTGTATTACCTTGCAAGATTACAGAAATCAAGAATTGTTTGGAATTTCAAAACACAAGGAACGAGTGTGTTATGTGGATGTCAGGGGTAAAAGCTTTTATAACAAGCTTTCATCTCTGTTTCAGATTAATACAATGGACACAAAAATATTTGGACATTTTTAAACTACTCTTAAAAGTATGGCATGTCATTTGAATGAGATACATTTTCAACCAAGTGGCATTTGTTTTAAAGAAAGATCACAATTTCAAGCTAATTAATTTAAATGATAAAAACAACTGATTAATTTTAGAGTATTGTGGCAGTTTCTGGTTATCAAACAAGTGAAGCATTTTCATAGTAAATGTGATGAACTCCACCTGTGATTACTCTAACAGGACACCTGTGTAAACTTAAGGAGACCTGACTTCATACAACCACTAAACA
The DNA here is from genome assembly GCF_018812025.1 of Megalobrama amblycephala. Classification (NCBI taxonomy): domain Eukaryota; kingdom Metazoa; phylum Chordata; class Actinopteri; order Cypriniformes; family Xenocyprididae; genus Megalobrama; species Megalobrama amblycephala. The sequence goes on from NC_063046.1 coordinate 35,094,170, forward strand.
TTGCTTTACTCCAAAAACTCCTCAGAAGAGTGATGTTAGTTTTGAGTCGTGATGGATGTTTGTTCGCAGATGCCACTTGATTTGTGTCCAAATATGTTTTGGAACCACTGTATTTATTAAATCGACTCTTCTCTCATCTCAGAGTTGTCAGAATTGCCCCTCGTCCGTTTGGATGTGTCGTGCAACCGCATATCCCACGTGCCTGTGTGCTACCGACATCTGCGGCACCTCCAAAGCATCATCCTTGACAACAACCCCCTCCAGATGCCCCCTGCCCAAATATGTTCCAAAGGAAAGTTTCACATCTTTAAATATCTGAACATGGAGGCCTGCAAAAGGACTCAGGACCAGTTTGAGAAAGCTCTGCGGCCCACCGCCTTCAACAGCTGGTGAGAGATCATCAAGGATGAGAGGTCTTAGGGTGTTGAAAAGCTTTAATCGCCTGTTTCAGTAAAAACTCTATTCATGCTTCTGATAATGTGTGTGGTCTCTGCAGTCTGGATCAGGACCTGTTCCCGGGTCAGTATGGTGGCCTGGATTCTGGCTTTAACAGCGTGGACAGCGGCAGCAAAAGATGGTCAGGAAATGAGGTATAAAGGGAGCTGCGAATTTAAGCACTAATGCACCATTTGGACTGTGGTTGCTAAAGGCTTATCGAGAGTAATTTTATTGGATGATGCAAGCGGCTGTGTATGTGTGTCTGTGTTCTTTCACTCTAGTCTGCTGATGATTTCTCGGAACGGTCATTGCGATTGGCTGACATTTCCCGCGAACACACAAATTTTCAAGAGGAAGAGGAGAGAGATATGTTACTAGATACACCCAAAGGTAAGGTTAATGGAATCTTTAGAATCTTTAGGGGCCTAAAGCATCCTTCCAAAAGGGGCCTCAAGATAACTTAAAGGGTTAGTTCACCCAAAAATGAAAATTCTGTCATTAATTACTCACCCTCATGTCGTTCCACACCCGTAAGACCTTACAGTGCTTCCCACACATAGACTTTACTTGGGCGGGCCGCCCACGTGTAATAACGGCCGCCCAAGTATATTTGGAGACACATTTTTGCTTTTATTATTTTTATCCTCTTATACTTTTATATCCGCGCAAGATAATGAAACCATCCGCGATCGAATAGCTAGTCGTTTCGTACCTGCTTGTTATGTGTGCGTCAGAACTGTTTACTCCCGCTGACATTCACACGGGCGCTGCATTTTGCAAAGTCACAAGGCGGCTTGTAGAACGCGCAACAGCGCTTCAGTCTGCTTCAAAGTGATTCTCAATCAGTGACAAGCGCAGAATTATGTAGGGGATTGCTAATGAACTCAAGTTGATGAATAATTACAATGTCTACTTCATGGCCTTTATATAAAATGTTTTAGACGGTTGTAAGAATCTGAAGGATCAGCCTGCAATAGTACAGACATTTCAAAATAAAAGTCCCGGTGTATTTCGGGGTTGTTTATAATTAAAAGTCAAGTAGTCAAAAGTCAAAGTAATTAAAAGTTTTTTTCTTTTTTTTTGGGGCATTATTGGTATTTTGGTTACACAATAAATTGTATTTAATTTGATTTCCATTTAATTCATAGTAAATTACTGTAGTCTCCCCCACAGGAAGAAAAGACTAAGAACATTATTTGACACATATATTTTTCATTTAATAAATTTTACTAGTAAAATCTGTGTCCCATTCACTGAGAGAGACACTATATGACAGCAAGGAGAACATAGGAAAAGGAGAACCATTTAAATGCTGCAATTTTGCATAATTTACAATGCATAATAATGCATAATATTAGTATGTAATCAAATGTAATATGCTATGTAATTAAACTTAATTTCAATAAATAAAAATACTGTTAAAAATCACACATTATTTGTTTGTCACATGTAATAGACCATTTTTGTGCCGTGGGTAATAGGAGGATTTTTCACCTGGCTACCACCGCAAGTATATTTCAAACCTGTGGGAAGCACTGACCTTAGCTCATCTTCGGAATGCAAATTAAGATATTTTGATGAAATCCGAGAGCTTTCTGACCTCCTCCATAGACAGTGATTTAATTACCACTTTCAAGGTCCAGAACGGTAGTAAAGACATCGTTAAAATAGTCCACATGACTACAGTGGTTCAACCTTAATTTTATGAATCGACAAGAATACTTTTTGTGCGCAAAAACAAAACAAAAATAATGATTTTATTCTACAATTTCTTCTCTTCCCTGCCAGCCTTCTACGCTGTTTCTGTTGTAGATACAGTGCAGCGCTTCCGGGTTCTACATCAGAATGCCGGCTCAGTATTGGCCGATGCTGTACACGTGAGCAGCACGACGCATGTGTGTAATGCTGACGCAGGAGCTGGCCAATAATGAATCAGCGTTCTGACGTAGAACACAATCGCTTCACTGTCTATACAACATAAACAACATGGGAGAATGTTATTTTTGTTTTGTTTTTGTGCACAAAAAGTATTTTCATCACTTCATAAAGATAAGGTTGAACCACTGTAGTCACATGGACTATTTTTCTGGGCCTTGAAAGTGGAGGTTAAATTGTTGTCTATGGAGGAGTCAGATACCTTTCGGATTTCATCAAAAATATCTTAATTTGTGTTCCGAAGATGAACAAAAGTCTTATGGGTTTGGAACGACATGATGAAAGAATTCATTTTTGGGTGAACTAACCCTTTAAAAGGATTTAAAATAAGACGACAAAAGCTTTAAAATAAAAGCTACTAAAAATATAAATATTTCTGATTTTAATACACCCCCTCATACTGTTTTGTATTTAAAGAACCAGGATTCCTACAGTCTTTGAATACCTGGATGTATGTGGTGGTCTAATCTTAAAAGTAATTTGAATTTAAAAATATTATAACCTCATGGGCATTTTTATACATTATTTGAATAAACATTTTTGTAGTTATGTCAAGCTACAAAATATTTTGTCTAGTAGACATTTTAAAATATATGTATATTTAAATCCTTATTATTAATCCAGTAAATCACAAACAACTGGAAAAGTAATGGGCTTTCAAATATTGTTGTGGACAATGAGGGGCCTTAGAGTCAAAAAAGCTGAGAACCGCTGCATTAGATCTTGGTTGTCTGTGGTTTAAATGCTGCTATTACTCTTGGTCCTCTGTAGTGAATGGAGAGCTGGAGCAAGTGGATTTCATAGACAACAGCGTAATGGAGGAAGAGGACAGGTGTCACCCTCCACTTACAGAGCCCCCTCAGGTCAGGAGGACTTACTTGCACTCTATTCTTTTGTTTTTTTTGCTCCAGTTGGTGTGCTGATCCTATGATCCTGTGCTGCCTGAAATTCCAATGGTGTTGGAAGTTTAAGATCTGTACTGACAACTATTGGCAGCAAACAATATTTTGTTAGTAGTCTATTACTGATGTCAGTAGCTACGTTTGCATGCAGCACTTAGCTCAATCAGAACAAAAACCACATCAGTCACAGCAATAAAGATTGTGTTGGTGTGAAAAACAAGGGTTATCTTCTTATCATTTTAAAGGATAAAAAGATTGTTGAGAGACTGGATGGATGAAAAGTAAGAAGCAATGACTTATTCAAATCAATTTTTGAGGAAATGAAAGTTGCAGGAGTCTTTCAATCTGACAGCAGCACTAATAGGTTCTTGTTGCTGTGGTTATGTTGAGACTTATTTACATAAGTAGAACTACAGAGACATTTTAGATAACTTTTTTTTATTACTTTTTATTTATTTTAGGGCACATATTAACATTAAAGTGGGGTTGTATTGGAATAGATGATGATCTGTAAACATACAGTAGCTCTTGTAGAGATATGCAAGCATATTTAAAAGTAACTCTGATGAAGTGAGAAATATTCAGCTAGTCATGTGATCTCAACATGGCAGCCACTGTGCTGTCATTTCTTTAGGGTTAAAACTGTTTTACATGGGGAAAAATAACTTGGTGCACCTTTAAGTTAACTAATCCTTCCTTTTTATCCTAACTATGTTTTTGAAAGAAGTCTCTTATGCTCACCAAGGCTGCATTTATTTGATCAAATAAAATATAATAAAAAGAGTAATATTTAAAATGACTGTTCTAATATGCTGATTTGGTTGTCAAGAAACATTTATTATAATCAATGTTGAAAACAATACTTTTTTCAGATTCCTTGATGAATAGAAAGTTCTATAGAACAGCATTTATTTGAAATAGAAATGATAAGATTATAAATGTCTTTACTGTCACTTCTTATCAATGGAATGCATCCTTGCTGAATAAAAGTATTAATTAAAAATCTTTCTGACCCTTTTGAACTTTAGTGTAGAAGTCATAAGGTAAAATGATGTTAATAAAATGTCAAATTTAAATGCTATCCCCTCTCTCCATGACAGGAAAAGAGTGATAGTACCAGCAGCACACCCTCCCATAGCCCTGAATCTACAGGCAGCAGGTACATGTGCAGATCTCCCAAATACAAAACACATACATTGCTCACAAAACCTGTTATTATTATTATTATTAAAATGGAAGATGTCTCTGAAGGGTCCTCACATACAGAAGAGCCCTCAGAACTTTAAGAAATAGCTGTTTGTTTGCGTTTGAGCCAGTTTGTGTAATTTGATGTAAACGCTCTCCGGCTTATCTTAACAGCCTATTAGGTGACTGATATTGGAACTTTTAGACCTACAGACACAAGATACTGATCTGCACTCAAGTGTGGTATCGGGTTAGCTTACACAGTTTCTTGTTAGACACGTTTATTTTTCAGACATTTCAAATAGTTTTGGCTTGATCTGTATCAGATATTTTAACCATCTGTCAGGCAGATGGTATATTTTCATTCCAAGGAACAGAGTGAAATTTTTGTCTCGAATATTTTTCGTCATAGATCTGCTCTCAGTGTTGGCTATGGAGAAACATCAGTCATGTAGACGTACTGCATTCAAACTAGACAATGCAAAATAAACTGAGAGTGCGAGGAAGTCACAAAGAGTGCACGAATTTGAATGCATTTGAATACAGCTGGTAAGGATCAGTTCTCATGCTGTGTAACGTGTGGATGGGCATGATAAATGGAGAAAAAGGAGACATTGTACTGTCTCACGGCAGCAGGCCGGAAAATTTCCAGTAGCTCTTCTTAGACTGTGGAATAAGTCAGCAACCAACGGTGCTCCAAAACAGAGAAGATACAAAGGTGGAATAAAGAAGCTGATAAACAACCTGTTTCAGTGTGATTTGAAGGCCACAGTGACGTCCTTCAGTTGATTATAATACGTGCTTAAATAGTTACCGCGAAACACAGTCTCTCTTAATTAAAGTGTGCTGGATCCCTCCTCTGCTTTGATTACGCAAGGTCAATCCGTGAGGGAGTGCTGGGAAAAGTCAACAGTGAACTTCCTCCCACAGTTTCAGTGTAACTGAGTATCTTACTGTCATAGTTGCTCTGTAAACTCGTCTGCTTTATTCTACATTATAACAGCAGCCATATTAAAGATAGTACAAATAGTACAAAGTAATAATAAAATATATAAAATCTAAAAAAACATAGTTTCTTCTGATATATCTGGTGTATGATCCAGTGTTTCGGTGTCTTGGAACGGCTTGATTCACAGTAAATGCTACTCCACACAAACTCCAACTGTGCTGTGAGTTTGAGTCACTTGTAAGATGCATTTGAGAATGTTATGTGTGCCAGCAGAGCCACTCATTTCACTACATTTCTAATGAGAAGTGTTTGTAAACCAGCAAAGGAGAAGCTTTAAAGTCTCCCTGCTGTTTTTCGCCAAAATAAAACCTTGAAGTTTTAATATTTGCAAATGACAAAATTACAACATACTGTAGATATCAGTATTGTATATAAATATAAACTTTTGTTAGATGCGATTAATCGCGATTAATCAATTTGACAGCACTAATAATTATTATTTTTAGTTTTAATTCTTTCATCAAATAATAATCACAATCAAAATCATAATTATTTTATCGTCATTTTGAAATGTGGCCTATGAACTCAAGTGAAGAGGGTTTTTTTTATTCTTATCACTTCTTGGTTACTGAAAGAGGTTAAAGTTCTTGTAATGTTTGTACCCAAGTGTACCCCCCCCAATTTTTCCTCAAATTGTTCAGCCTTAAAAGGATGGTTTGCCCTAAAAAAGTTTTTTTTGAGTTTTTTTTTTTTATTTCTATGCAAATGCACTCCCCTACGAAATCACCCCAAAAATCTTTCTAAATAGAGCTATTCAAGTATTCTATTATTAAAGGTGCCATCGAATTGAAAATTGAATTTTCCTTGGCATAGTTAAATAACAAGAGTTCAGTACATGGAAATGACATACAGTGAGTCTCAAACTCCATAGTTTCCTCCTACTTATATAAATCTCATTTGTTTAAAAGACCTCCGAAGAACAGGCGAATCTCAACATAACACCGACTGTTACGTAACAGTTGGGATCATTAATATGTACGCCCCCAATATTTGCATATGCCAGCCCATGTTCAAGGCATTACACAAGGGCAGCCAGTATTAACCTCTGGATCTGTGCACAGCTGAATCATCAGACTAGGTAAGCAAGCAAGAACAATAGCGAAAAATGGCAGATGGAGCAATAATAACTGACATGATCATTGATATCATGATATTTTTAGTGATATTTGTAAATTGTCTTTCTAAATGTTTTGTTAGCATGTTGCTAATGTACTGTTAAATGTGGTTAAAGTTACCATCGTTTATTACTGTATTCACGGAGACAAGAGCCGATTTTCATTTTTAAACACTTGCAGTCTTTATAATGCATAAACACAACTTCATTCTTTATAAATCTCTCCAACAGTGTGTAATGTTAGCTTTAGCCACGGAGCAAACTCATTCAGAATCAAATGTAAACATCCAAATACATACTATACTTACACGATTAGACATGCTGCATGGCGAACACTGTAAAGATCCATTTTGAGAGTTATATTAGCTGTGTGAACTTTGTTTATGCAATGATAGAGTTGAGAGCTCGGGAGGGGGCGGAGAGCTCGAGCAATTAAAGGGGCAGCAGCCTGAATCGGTGCATTTCTAATTATGCCCCAAAATAGGCAGTTAAAAAAAATATTTAAAAAAAATCTATGGGGTATTTTGAGCTGAAACTTCACAGACACATTCAGGGGACGCCTTAGACTTATATTAGATCTTGTAAAAAAAACGTTCGATGGCACCTTAAAAAAAAAAAAAAAAAAAAAAAAAAGTCAGGCAATATATATTGCAGAAAAACAAAATATCACAATGTCAGGTTTTTTCCCCAATATCATGGCAGCTCTATGTTCTTCCCACTGTTCTTTGAGATTGGAGACCTAATTAGTACTGTGTGCTAAAGGCTGGAATACATTACATGACTTTTGCCCAGATTTGCCATCTGGAGGTGTCAACGCTAGTTGCTGAAAGTCAAAGCCAGTCTAAAGATTTTGGGCAGTCGGAGTTGACAGATTTCACAGAAAAATGGCAATAATGAAATATTTTGGTTTTTTTGTTTATTAGCTTCAGACTATGATTCCGGAGGATATCAAACGTCTAATATTTTGAGTCGATTTTAGAACACACATTGTTTTCATCTGTTTTCATATTGTTTCTGCATGAGTTTGTTGTGTTTGGAACTAAATAAAAGTCTGATAGTGTGAGATTCTCTATTGTTTAATGTTTGATGCCCAGTGTTTCTCTTTAACAAAGTCAGCAAGTGTATGTTACCTAGTGTTTTTAAATCTGTTCCGAAGTTGTGATAAGTATTGCAGCCTTATGGCAAACGTCACTACTATTGCTCATATTTTGGATTAGGGATTTGAGCAAACTCCTGACCATAAGTGATACCTCAAATCATGCGGTTTGTATGACGTATGATTTTGATTGCAGACGTATGATTTTCACCTGGTGGGTGATTACATTGGACAAAAAAATCCCTTAGACTTAATTGCCATATTTAGGAACCAGAAAATGATAGACTCTTTTGACTTGAGCCAGTAAATAATCACCCAGAACACCCTAAAAACTGCATAGCAATGACGAAAAACCATACAAAAAACTTTAGCAACCATCCACAACACCCTTGCATAGTGGTGGTGCCTTAGATAAGCACCACAATTTCTTCAGAAAAAGTTATATTCTGGTGAACATTCTTGGGAAAATATTCAAAACTTAAATCTCTCTTTTACTTCCTTTCAGGATATTTGTGATTGGAGATGGTTCAGACTCCGGCTCACCATCCAGTCCCACTCTAGAGGAGAGAAGGAGACCTGGAAACCTGCTCATCTGGCAGGAAAGAGAAAGAGCCCAGCAGCAGAGAGCCAGGGCCAGCACGTGAGTGGCTGATGGGATTGAATGAATCAAAGAAATGTGGAAGTGAAACGAGTGAATAGGTGATATGGCGTCAAAAAGACTAGAACAAACAAGCCAGTTTGCTAATGCACAGCAAGCAACTCTTCAAAACCACTGCTTTAAAGTGCATAAAATGGCCTCTATTATTTCTTTGCTGATGCTTCGTCATGAAAGCCATTGTGGTTGTAAAGGAAACCACTGTTACTTGCTGTCGTGTGCCTTAACTTCATTGGTGTCTTAAAGCACATTTAGTAAAACACAGCCAGAAGAATCTCCCAGAATGCCTCTATTTGTATGAACAAAGTCCTGTGTGCTTTTGTATTAGGAAGCTATTGACTAATAAGCATTTGATGTCTTACAGTTTGCAGAAGATAACTGTAAAAACAGGAAGTAACTTGGCGACGACGACAAAGCACGGAGGAACAGGAAGCATTTCAAGGTAAGAGTGGAGCGAATGGTCTGCATATGCGTTTGTGTTTGCATTTGGCTGGGGTTAACATTTTGTTGTGGCAATCTGTGTCGCTTTAAACAGAGAAGGCAAAAATCTGAATTTGAGACCAGCTGTGGTGACATAATGAACAGTCAAATCAAATAGACATACCTTATTTAAGAGTAACTTACCTTCATAAAACATGCATGATGTGATTGTGGAGTTGCTAATTCACTCTAAAATTGTCTAGTTAGTGAAGTTCACAAAGCAGTCCACATGTTTTTGTAGTTTTGATTAGTTCATTTTTGATGTCTGTGTCCCTCTAGTGGTGATTCAGATAGCAGCTCTCCACCCAATGGCCCGAAACAGAGATGTGCAGTGAGTCCCTCACATTTACACTCAATCTGTCATAAATGCATGATGTTATACTTTATGAGTGTTTAAGACTTCTTTCTTTGACTTATTTCTCTCTTTCTCTCTCAGAGTGTAGATCAGGTTTCTCCGTCCACTCAAACAGTGTCTTTACAGCGCTCCATCAGTCGCACAGGTACCTTTAATGCAAGAAATTTCAGCTGCTTTTAATGGAAAATGGCATTTTTTGAAGACCCCATGAAGTCAACATTTTTTTAAAAGTGGCCCTATTAATGCTTTTTTGGGTATTACAGGTCATGTATTGTGTAATATAGCAGTTTGTGAATGTAAAAAGTGAAGAAAGTTTCAACGTCAGTGCCATTGTGTTGTCTCAAGATGCACACCAGTAATGTTTTTTTTCTGGGGTAGGTTTTTAAAAGCTACTTAAATGTCCTAATTGAACTAAGGCCTAATCCTGGCCTTGTCTGAGAAACCAGGCTTGTAACTTGTGAAGAGAACACGATAAACTTGAGCATTTTCTTTATCTAACTGTATCTAAACCATCTCTACTGTATATTGCCAAAACATAAGTACCACTCACGTTATAACAGATTTATGTATCACATGGATATCACAAAAACTGTTAAAAATGTAGATATATAAGGGGCACTCACATTAGCTGGGAAAAAGAATTGGCAATAGTGTAGTGATGCACAAAGCATTGCTCAAACAGAAGTCACTTTCAAACTAAGCAGCTTTCTGTTGCTCAATGCTGCCAATCCGCATGACCAACTTAAACCCGTTGCAGAATCTGCATGGCGAAATCTTTCATCCTCACGTGAAATTCCCAATCACGTGGATTGCTATTGAAATAACTGGATTTCGCCCACAACAAATTTGCTAAACAACAGTGAATCTGCAGTTGACATGCAGATTCCTTTCAATTACCTATAGAAATTCTTTTGAAATGATCCCCAAGAAAGCAGCTTGACCTCCAGAGGGCAGTGCGGTGCTTCAACACTTTTTGACAGGGTTTTTATCATTGTTGCTGTTGAATGTTTGCTTTGATTTTCTTGAGAGCAATGTAATATAATTTGTATATACAGTAGAAACAATGTATTGATATGAGTTTTGTTTAATTAATATTAGCTCGTTCTGCTGAAACTGTATTGGTGGGAACCCAGTCTTAATTAACGTACTTGAAGTGTTTGACGAAACTTGTTTGTTACATATTAAAGATGCATCCTGCGTGAAGCCTGGTTCTCCTACAAGTTCTGCTCCCAAACCCAACAGCTTCTTGTTCCGCACATCCTCACGCTGCAACGTCAAAACTGGTATATATCTACTCACGCACAAGCACTCACACACACACAGAAGTTAATATAGGATTGATTTGGTTAGTAGTATATGTTGTAAATCTCCATATTGTTCTCTTTTTCTCAGGATCAGGAAACAGTTTGGCAGAGTCTGGACGCAGTGAATCACGTGCCACACTCAGATCCCCACGAGAGGAGAGGACAGACGTTTTGCAACTGCGTAAAGTAAAGAGGCATCCTGTATTATTAATCTTTCCATCTCTAGCTATTCTGACACAGCTTACCCCATTTTTGTTACAATTATCTTAGTTTTCCCTTGTTTACCTTAGTCTTAGTCTGGAGAGTAGAGGTCTGTAAGATTTTAAGATTTTAATACTTTTATTCAACAAGGTGCATTAAAGTGATCAAAATACTTTTATATTGTTACAAAAGATTGCTATTATTATAAATGTTCTTTTCTTTCTGTTCATCAAATAATCCTGAAAAATTTATCGTTTCCAAAAAAATATAGTAACATGGTAACTATAATATATGTAACTATATAAAAACATAAGTAACATGGATTATAATAATAAGAAATGTTTCTTAAGCACCAAATCAGCATATTTGAATGATTTCTGAAGGATCATGTGACACTGAAGACTGGAGTAATGATGCTGAAAATTCAGCTTTGAATTAGGAATACATTACATTATAAAAATATTAAAATAGAAAACACTTATTTTAAATTGTAATAATATTTCACATATATTTATTACTGCATTTTGATCAATTAAATGCAGCCTTGGTGAGCAAAGAGACTTCTTTCAAAAAGATTAAAGGTGCCCTAGAATCAAAAATTGAATTTACCATAGTTGAATAACAAGAGTTCAGTACATGGAAATGACATACACTGAGTCTCAAACTCCATTGTTTCCTCCTTCTTATGTAAATCTCATTTGTTTAAAAGACTTCTGGAAAACACGCGGATCTCAACATAACACCGACTGTTACGTAACAGTCGGGATCATTAATATGTATGACCCCAATATTTGCATATGCCAGCCCATGTTCAAGGCATTAGACAAGGAAAGGCAGTATTAACGTCTGGATCTGTGCACAAATGGCAAATAGAGCGATAATAACTGACATGATCCATGATATCATGATATTTTTAGTGATATTTGTAAATTGTCTTTCTAAATGTTTCATTAGCATGTTGCTATTGTACTGTTAAATGTGGTTAAAGTTACCATCGTTTCTTACTGTATTCACGGAGACAAGAGCCGTCGCTATTTTCATTTTTAAACACTTGCAGTCTGTATAATGCATAAACACAACTTCATTCTTTATAAATCTCTCCAACAATGTATAATGTTAGCTTTAGCCACGGAGCACTATCAAACTCATTCAGAATCAAATGTAAACATCCAAATAAATACTATACTCACATGATCCGACGCATGCATGTAGTATGCATGACGAACATCTTGTAAAGATCCATTTGAGGGTTATATTAGCTGTGTGAACTTTGTAAATGCGCTGTAATATAGTAGAGAGCTCGGGGGACAGGGAGCGCGTGATTTAAAGGGGCCGCAGCCTGAATCGGTGCATAGTTAATGATGCCCCAAAATAGGCAGTTAAAAAAAATGTTTTGAGCTGAAACTTCACAGACACATTCAGGGGACACCTTAGACTTATATTACATCTTGTAAAAACTGGTTCTAGGGCACCTTTAAAAAATGTTCGACCTCAAACTTTTGAATAGTAGTGTAATATGTTAAAAAGTAATAAATAAATAAATATGTAACTATACAAATGCATTTTACTCAAAGTTACATTTTCATGTCACGAGTGTCCTATAAGACTTTCTTTCGTGTTTTGGGACACAGTTATGTTTATTGTAGTCCAGTATTGTTTAAGGGTTGGACAGGAGTTTGGTATGTAGGATTTCTCCACAGTTCCACCAACATTCAGTTGTTCTAATAGTGCTTTGTTTTGATGTCTGCTGTTTTGAAAAAGTGATATGTATCTTCTGAGAAAATTCCCACCAGAGTTCTGATTGAGTAGTTTCAAAAGTATTTGTTGATATATCTCGTCAGTAGTGTAAGTCTTTCCATGTCTCTCTTCCAGACTCTGGAGACGCGTCTGAAGATCTCTCTCCCTGAGGATCTGGGAGAGGCGTTGTCCAATGGCACAATTCTCTGCCAATTGGCCAATCACGTGCGACCACGTTCTGTGTCAATCATCCACATCCCCTCACCGGCAGTGGTGAGCTAATACTTGGATCTTATTCTCATTATGGCCAAAACATAATTTCATATCTCAAAAATAAGCACTTTGTCTAGATCTTTATTTGTGATCCAGATTTGGAGGATGCTGATCCCAGATCAGCTAGATTACTAAGAAGGCTGTTCTTAATTTGCTTTCTAATGAATGTATGTGCAATCTTTCTGTCTGTTCAGCCAAAGCTGAGTGCTGCCAAGTGCCGCCTCAATGTTGAAAACTTCATTGCTGCATGTCGTAGACTTGGAGTCCCTGAGGTAAACATAAATTTCATCTTTTATTGTTTGCTTCTTTTATTATCCTCCATATTATTTGTCTTCCTGAGCTGTTTGCAAACAAGAAAAATCTACTTCGCCCACTGACACGTGACTGTAAATGCTCTTTTATTTTGTTTTTCAAGTGCTTCAAGCTCAATTTGCTTCTTTTTTGTGCTCTCTATGCCTTTTTTTATGTTAAAGGGGTAGTCACCTCAGGTAGTTCATAACGTTGCAAACCCATATGACTTTCTCCCATGGAACCCCAAAGGAGATATTTAGCAGAATGTCTGAGTTGCTGTCTTGTAAGTGAACAGGGACTGGGATGTCAAACTACAAAAAGGTCCATAAAAGCACCATAAACCCCAAAAAAATCATCACATAAGTGTGTGTGCGGCTAATTTTTTTGTGGGTAATTATGATTAAGGAATTAAATAATTAAAGGATTAAAAGGGATTTACGAGAATAATGAATAAGAGAAAAGAATGGTAAAAGAAGATCTAGGTCCAGTTGTAGTTATGAAGTAAATTAAAACTATTTGCGTATATTATATTTTATTTTAAGATATACAGACAGTCACTCTTATTCGCATAACTAATATGTCGAAAACGAAAAAATTTATCTTGTCTCTTAATATTCAGTTATGAATTACATGAATCATGTAAATGATAGCATATTTTCAATTCAAAACACCAAAATTTCATTAAAATGTCAAGTAGTTTGCATCGCTGGATATTACTGTGAACATTTCTATTGTAAAACACGTCAAACATTAAATGTTTAGCTACTTACTGTACATCTCACCACGCTCTCTTCCACCGTTAAAGGTGCAGTGTGTACATTTTAGCGGCATCTAGTGGTGAGGATGCGAATTGCAATATAGAGAAACTACGGTGGCCAACGCAGGACAAAGATGTCATCTAAGACAGCAGAGAGCCAGGCAAACAAATGCACTCTTTAGAGGAGTTTGTACGTTTAGGGCTACTGTAGAAACATGGCGACTTAAAATGTAAGGGGACTCATGGTGTATGTAGATAAAAATGGCTCATTCTAAGGTAATAAAAACATAACGGTTCATTATGTAAGGTCTTTATACAGCACTGAAAAAAATGATGTATATTGCATTTCTGTCAATGGATCCTCCTAAAATGTACACATTGCACCTTTAAAACTAAAGCGTCACGTTAGATTCGGAACTTGCACTAATCTTCTGTGAGCGGTAAGCCCCGCCTTCTTTGATTTGATTGACATTGACGAGGGCAGGGCAGCCTAAAAATGTCACTTTTAAAACTTTTTGTCATCCAGTAACAAACAAACCAAGCGGTGCGTAATGGAGCGCAGCAGAGCAGCATCAAGAATATCAAATATATCGCCATTTACTTTCATTGTATGGAAAAGAGCAGCTTGGACAGTGTTAGGACTGTGCAATATATTGAAATAAAATTGATATTGCTAAATGGTTGTGATATAATTAAATGAATAGATGCACTGTGGGTTTCAGAGTGAAGCACACACAGCTCATGAAACAGTGTTTCTGCATCTCACTTCACAGTAAGTTAAACAAAGGCGCTCTGAGACATCGAAAGATTCATACTTTCCAAACATAGCTCTTTAAAGGATTAGTCCACTTTTAAATAAAATTGTCCTGATAATTTACTCACCCCCATGTCATCCAAGATGTTCATGTCATTCTTTCTTAAGTCGAAAAGAAATTATGGTTTTTGATGAAAACATTCCAGGATTTTTCTCCTTATAGTGGACTTTAATGGACTCCAGACGGTTGAAGGTCAAAATTACAGTTTCAGTGCAGCTTCAAAGGGCTTTAAACAATACCAGACGAGGAATAAGGGTCTTATCTAGCAAAACGATCAGTCATTTTCGAAAAAAATACAACTGTATATGCTTTATAAACACAAAATATTGCCTTGCACGTACTTCAGCTTTCCACATTCTTCAAAACACTTACGCTGTATGTCCTATGCCTTCCCTATTCTACTTAGAAAAAAAAAAAAAGGAATTGGCGCCGTGTTCGTTCCGTAAGTTGAAAAGGAAAGGCGTTTCGCTAGATAAGACCCTTATTCCTCGTCTGGTATCGTTTAAAGCCCTTTGAATCTGCACTGAAACTATAATTTTGACCTTCAACCATTTGGGGTCCATTGAAGTCCACTATAAGGAGAATAATCCTGGAATGTTTTCATCAAAAACCTTAATTTCTTTTCGACTGAAGAAAGAAAGACATGAACATCTTGGATGACATGGAAGTGAGTAAATTATCAGGAAAATTTTATTTAAAAGTGGACTAATCCTTTAAGTCAATCTAGTTAAAATTCCTGTATTTTTCATAAGATTTATCGCAGAATAACAAAATATCGCAATGTCACTTTTTTCCAACATCGTTTAGCCCTAGACATTGTATATAGTTCTATAAACATCTCATTTTGTGTTTCACGGAAGAAAGAAAGTCATATAGGTTTCTATAAAACATAAGGTGAATAAATAGTTTTCAGTGAGCTATCCCTTTAAATGATCCTGCTTTCATGTGTTTGTCTTTGTTCAACACTGTGTCCAATCATCTTTGTTTGTCCTCTCTGCATTGTTCTTCCTTTTCCTTTGTCTGTCTCTCTCTTTCTCAGATGGAGTTGTGTTTAGCGTCTGATATCCTGTGCAGTAAGCTACCTGCAGTGCACCGCTGTGCGACGGCGCTCCTGGCAATAGCAGGCGGAGAGGAGGAGGAGGTGAACGAGGACAAGAACAGCACCTCTGTCTCTCCTTCCTCCCCTTTTTCCACCGGCTTCCTGCTCTTCTACTCTCTCCTCATGGCTTTGCTCTATATGTTATACTGCCAGCTTATAGCATAGTGCGAGTGAGCATCAATGTGTAAATGTAATGGATACATCACCTCTGTACTGTGTACACACATTGTTGACAAAACCTGTATATATATATATATAAAATTCCCTACCCATAATGCCTTTGAGCTTACACATTAAAGCTCCCCACAGATATTTTAAAAGGATTGGAAACATATATGAGAACCAATGCTGACATATTGACATATATTGCAAATTATCAAAGGTCTTGATCGAATATATACACATTTTTCCACATCAAAAAGTTATAAACAACTCATCAATGGTCACATACTCCTCTTTTTTTTGTTGTTGTTGAGGATGTAGACGTGGTTTCCACTCATGAAGGGCTTTTCCACCTGATTGCCTTAGCATTGCTGTTGATCCCAGGATAGATTATACACCTTCTTGAGGGAAAGACTGTCTTTGTTGGGATCTTGTTTAAAGCACTGGCACAAACTCCCCATCCCCTTTTTTCCCTCTTGAAGGGCTTTAAAATGGCTTGTATTTGCTTTGCATGCTCATCATCAAAGTGCCTCAGAAGCTTGTAGGCTCCTTCTGCTCACACAGCAGTGCAAATTAGTTTGTAGCATTTGGTAAATGTGTTAACGGTGTGGTGATGGTACTTCTCAGCTGACTTTGGCTTAATTCACACGTTGTAGATATCTGTTAGGGTCGGGACTTGCGTGGACTATTTCACTTTCCTTCTCTTTCGCTCTTGCCTTGTTGACTGTGACCACCAGAGAGCAGTGCTGTTACTAAACTGTTCCTTCAACATATTTTTGACGGTACTAATATGATTCAAAGCTGTGTTTTGTTTTTTGAATGTTCGTTTTGGTTTTCTTGAGAGCATCTTAATATAATTATTGTATGCAAACTGTTCACAATTAAGTTATTGTTTCAGTTTATTTATGTTTTTCTGTACGTTCTGCTGAAGCCGCATGTGGTGGAAACCCAGTCTCATTGAGCACATTACTTAAATTTGACTGATTAAATTGAACCGATTAATTGAGTAATATGCTTATGACAGCTCCCACGATCATATTGAGCTGGAAAAAAACGGTAGACTTTGGGTATATTAATATCTTTTTAAACATATGTGTGTTTGTTGCTGCTCACGGATAAGCGGACATTACCAAATTACAAATTACGCTATTTTTTTTTTTTTTTTAATTGAAGATGAAATGGTTGTGAGCCTCTTCAGCTGTCGTTTCCTGATTCTAAATGTGGCCGTAGTGGTTTTGTAGTCCTGTAATGTGCCATGAGCACCCATCTTCCGCGGTGCTGTATGCTGATGTTGCTTTTGTATTCCGTGCCTACTTAATGTGATTTAGGAGCTTTGCCGACAGTTTACTAACGAGCAGCCTCTCATCTGCAGAGAACGATAAGAGGAGAGAATGGTGAGTGTGTGTGTGTGAGAGAGAGAGAGACTGGGAAACAAGGGTAGGTGAAGGGATGTGCTGTGGAACTAGTTACCAACATACAATCTCTCACCCTACAATGTCTTAAACATATTTTAAGGGAGGTTGTTCAAACATATGTAAGTCAGTGGTTTTTTTTTTAACACTATACATTGTTGTCAATGCTAAAGCTAATCATAATAGACATTTAATTTAAAATGAATCCACTTTGAACACATTTAGCTTAGATGGACTTCCTCGCAGTTGCTCTAGAGGCTTCAGCCATATAAAATAAGGATTGTTATATGCTACATGTTGAAGGCTTTTACAGAAGATGACTGATAACTCTACCGTCCTTCTTATACATACGCTAGACTCAGTTTAGAGGGCACTAGATCTAAACGAATGTTTCCGTCCAAATGTTTCCTAGTTAAAACTGTTGCAACACATGAAATGTATTTTGTTATATTTATAAAATACTGTGTATTTAAGAAGTTAAGTTTATATTGATATAAAGGTTTTTTTTTTCTTCTTTTTTTGTCTGTAAAGAAATTATTAAAAAAAGGAAACACTGATTTTTATGTGTGGTCAGCTGCTTTACATGTGCCTTTGTCAATTGTTCATGACTGACTGTTGCTCTCGCTCATGATTAATTGTGCTTTAGTTTGTCTCTCTGCTGGGGATGAAATCCTCACGTCAGCTCTTCACTGTAGCTTGTGAGTCCGGGTATTATGTGCCCTTTACCAAAAGGTAAGTGTTGATCCATTGTGTGGCTAGTAGAAAATAGAGAAAAAGTAAGTATAGCTGCACAAAGTAAAAGTATATAATGTTCTACACAGTGGGGTCAAAAATCTGAACTTGTAGACTGCAGAATGCTGCTGTTATTAAAGTTGTTTTTTTTAATGCAATTTTTCAATTACAACTTTTTACTCGTTGCTGAAAATAATATTTGTCATAATTTAGAATTAAATGAATAAATGTAAATGAGAAAAACTGCTTTTACAGACTTTTGGACCCCACTGTGTGTCTGTTTACTATATAAACATATACTGTATACTACCATTCAAAAGTTTGGGACAGTAAGATTTTTTTTTTTTTTTAAATCTTTTTGAAAGTCTCTTATGCTCACCAAGGCTGCATTTATTTAATAAAAAAAATACAATAAAAACTAATATTGTGAAATATTATTACAATAAACTTTTTTTTTTTTTGTTAATGCTTTAAACAGAGTGCTTACATCAAGTTTAAATAGCCCGCCTGGTTGACAGAAGCTATTTACACTAACTGCCCACCATTGTCTGATTGAGGCAGACAAAATTACAAAAAAATAAATAAATAGAAATCCAACTGATAACAGGATCAGGTGGGTGGCTCTAACTTTTAACAGGACCATTCGAATCCACCTTTCCCTGAACTCTTTCTTCTCACTTTTCCCATTGCATATCAGCTCAGAGAGGAGGTAATTTTAAATCAAAATTAAGAAAATATTTAAAATGTGGAAATAAAGTTCCTAAGGGGTATTTAATAGTGGAAATAAAGTGTTAAATGGGTAGGGTTTGGGATAAGTGTAGGCTTCAGTGACAAGTAATGTCCCAATAAAGTAGCATCCATTTAATAAATATAATCATATACACTTAATATGTTGTTATTATTACATACTTTTTAATAATATACTATAATACATTTAAGGTGTAAAAGACATCTGCCACTATTTGCACTAAGTATGAATCGCATCTAAAACTATTACACTTTGTGCAAAGAAAATACTTTTTGTTGCTATTTACACTTAGTGTAAATTGTAAATAGCAACAGTGTCACATGATCTTTCAGAAGTCATTCTTATATGCTGATTTGGTGCACAAAAAACAATGTGAAAAATTCTGCTGTTTAATGTTTTTGTGGAAACCATGTTTTTCATTATTTGATAAATAGACATTTTAAAAAGAACAATTTATTTGAAATAAAATCTTTTATGACATTATAAATGTCTTTACTGTCACTTTTAATCAGTTTAATGCATCCTTGCTGAATAATTAATAATAATAAAAATGTACTGACCCCAAACTTTTCAGTGGTAGTGCACAGTATGTTTACAATACGTGTTCATATAAAATGTACTGTAAGAGTTTTTGATGTAATACAGCATGATGGAACTGTTTAGATGAAAATACTGCCACCCATCAGCACAATCAACTTCACAACCCCCAATAGAAACCAAGAAAATAAGTGAGCGCATAGTAATTCAAGTCATAAGCATTAGAGTGCATAAGTTCTCTTTTTCACATTTTTGCTCATTCTTCTTTTCAAGCACAGTGCCCAACAGTTCAGTTTCGGTCTCACTGAGCTGTAGATGCTTCTTTTTGCGGGAAGTGTGAGGAAGAACAAGTCTTAATGTCTTCTTTAGGGTCTCTCACATACAGCTGCTCCAAAGCATTTGGACTATTAATCAACTCTTATAATGGATGAATGTCATTGCCCTGAGCAAACATCATCAGAAACTTTCTTCCTACCACACTCGCCAGTGTTAGTGTAAATACTTAGGCTTTTACATGCAGGTGCAGTTACGCTGAAATCACGTGAAGCACCTCACTTTAATCAAGCAATTATTTTGCTTACTTCTGAACTCATTAAAGTGTGTTAAAGCAGGAGGGTGAATACTTATGCGGCCATTTGTTTTCTGTTTATTATTTTTAATTATTCATTAATTAACTTGCCAGCTCATTTTTCACTCTGACATTGTGAAGTATGGTGTGTTTATGGGTGAGAACCATTCAGTTAACCCTCTAAGGTGTTGTATTGTTTTTTAATGATCAAATTCTACCCACATAAAATTGCTCCAATAGCCAAACTGTAAAGAGATTCTTCAGAATAATAGATTTCTTATATATATATATACATATATATTTTACTCCTTTGTTCATGGCATTTCTGTAGAATATTACTTTTTTTTCTGAACACCTGAAACTTAAGTCATAATTGAGATCTGCATAATTATAATTACAATAAACACCTCCAAATAAATAATTAATTGCAGTAATTGATGCCCCTAACAATCAGGAAATACATCACTGTCATTTGCCATATGGATGCATTCATGTTTTCTCACTTTACTGTGAACTATATTAGAATAATGTGAGAATCTGTGAGCAAAAACATCTATCTTAACAGGGAGAGAGGCAGCAAAAATCCAGATGTTGAAGAAATGTACAGAAAAGTTTTTAATAGTGCAATATAAGGAGCATGTGTTGACCCCCAGGAAAAACAACCTTGGTGAGAAAAATCTAATAAAAGTGTCATAAAAACAACATTATTGGATTCTTTAAAGTAAGTGATTTCAATTCAACAATGCCATATGTCATCATTTTCTTCTGAAAACAAAGAAACGGCACAATAGAGGGTTAAAAAAAATCATGTGTTCATACTGTAATAAAGCTACGCTTTTATTGTGTTAAAGCTTACTGCAAAATCTTATACCGTATATGCTGCATGTGTGATATACAGCCTAAATATGGCAATAAGTAACTCATTCATAATCTATATTTAATGTATAACGTTAGGGTTGACTGAATTTAATCATTGGAATGCATGATGGATATTCAAGATGTTTAAGTGCTGGCTTGTTATGCTCGACTCAGTGTACTTCAGCCTGGGATGAAATAGCATCCTCTCGGTGAAGTGCCATAACTGCATGGCTGCGTCTCTGAAAGACGGGGATTCACTGCTGTGCGATATAGTGGGCAGTACAAAGAAATGATTTTGCGATCAAGTGTTCTGCTGTATGCATTGTCCATGTGTCACAAGTGCCTCTCGTGCACGCGATCCTGTCTGCACCTGAGGACTACCTTGCACGTTGTGGGTCGTTGAGATAACAGATGGGAGCTGCATTTCTCAACCATCCTTATAGGTGCATGGAAAGCTTTTCATAATGAGCCGAGGATCTTGCTTGTTTACAGAGAGTGCACTTCACCCTTTAGCATCCCCTCTTAGAAGCCTATATTTGCAGATTTTTAGGGCCTGCAATACAAGAACCAATTTTCCCTGAACCATCTGTTTATGCCAAGATGTTTTATTGCTTATATTATGAACCTTTTTTGTAAACAAACTTATATTAGTATTTTTTTTTTTTCCCCTCCCTCGATCAAATCCCACCAGGACACACTGTGTCCACCGCAGTTGATTCTGGAGGAAGAGGGGCTCACGCGCGTCGCTCAGACTGTTCAGGCTCTGCTGGAGGTACCTACATCAGGTGCCCGTCGCTCATCCCGTCAGGACCCCTCGGGACTTCCCCTCCAATCCACAACTCCAAATCAAGACAGCACCTCCTAGAGCCATTGAGTAATGATTTCCAGTACATGTCAAGTGCACAATATTTTTCAAATTTTTTTTTTTTTTTTAAATCCATTGTGTAAAATTATCTATAGCTTGTCTTAAATGATTAGCATTTTGCCTGTTACAATGCATGTACAGAGGGTTTTTGTGTAAATTACAAGGAAAATTCATTGTGGCAATTGAAACAGACAAAATCATGCACAATAAAGCAAATTTAACTTAAAACTGATTGTCTGATGCATATTTATCCAGAATATATGAAAATTGATGCAAGACGTTGCCTAAATGAGCCTCGTTACTGAGGTAGTTGGCCGTTCTTGTGTAATCATTTTGTTGGGGCTTCCTCATAATTGAAAATTAATTACGTTCATAATCTCGACTTTATTACAATGCAAATTTAATTGGTTTTTCACAGGTAATTACTCTTGCGAAGCGGTGAAGGTGGCAGTAATCCTGTGATAAGCTAACAACAGCTCTCGGGCTCCGATTGTGACATTTTGTGCACATTTGGAGCGTTGGACAAACAATGTGGCTCACTATAGCCAACCTTATTTAGCAATAGCTGTATGTGAAATGATCTGTTAAATTTGCTGAATTAAAAAGTACTTTGTTGGGAGTGTATAGCTAAAAACGCAGAAACAACATTTAATCCTCTTTGTTTTATTTTAAAGCAGTAACTGGAACTGAAATTTGAGAAAAAGTGAATCATTTTACATCAGTTGGGAACAGGGCTTGACATTAACTTTTTTGCTCCCCAGCCACTGTGGCTAGTTGTTTTTCAAAGTTACTAGCCACTCAGCAACTGGCCAAAATTTTGATGTTGGTAAATTACATTTTATATGATTAAAGTTGACTTTGTTATGCTTAAATTACTTTGAGTCATTTTACTTGATTTAGAAGATTTAAAACCCTTTCAAACTTTTAAATGCAGATTGACCACCCAAATCAAGACTACAGCTGGTATGTACAGGTGGGCAAGAGGTGGACAATATGAGCATGGGCAAATATGAGATAAGTTATTTGTGTTAGGCTATATAAAAGAACAAAGAAGCAAATTACAAAAACAACAGTAAATTAAAAATAATCTTTTTTCAGATACAGTAGGTTTATTTAACATAGTCTACATTTAATTAACATCTTTTGTTGTTTAATATTAATGACAGACAGGTAGGCCTATTTAATTGGGCTGCTGAATGCATGGACGTAACTGACACATATTCAGTAATTACCCACCTGTTTACGTTCACTTAAAGGTGATAGAGAGGATTTTTTCATCGACTGAGAATCCAAAGTCTGTTACTGAGTTTTTGAAATGAGCGCATGCGTAAGAACAACCCCCCCTCCTTCACAGCTCATTTCAAAGGAACGCCTCCCAAAACTCGTGCACGAGTATTGGAGCACGAGTGTTTACCACCGGCATTCGCTGTGTCGTGGATTCATTATGTCAGACTCACCGCAGGTAACTCATAATCTGCAGTTGTTATTCCTGTCTCCTGACAAAAACATTGCATGCAGCGCCTGTGGAGTGTGGAAAGTTACTGGAGCGCGCATGTCTCTCACAAGGAACGTCATGGCAGTGATTGACAAGCCAGAGGGACATCTGAGCGATCATCGCGTAAACGATTGGCTGATGTTTTTAAGGCCCTACCTCGTGCACAGATTATGTATATTAATATTATTACTTTCACTGCACCTAATAAATAGTCTTTATCAGTTAGTAAAGACAGTTTCAAATAATATTGCAAAAATGTATAAAACAAAACATCCTCTGTAGCACCTTTAAGCCATAACCGACTGTATTCACGCGAGGTACTCCACACGATGGACATATCTGTGTGCACGTGTATTTGACTATTCAGGCGCGAGGAGAACTGATCGCGCGCGACAGAGAGAGACAGCGCACGCGAGAGAGCGCTTCTGTTGTGTGTCATTCAGGGCAATTCCGCCTATCCCCCCTTCACTAACTGCACGTAAATAACGAATTGTGTGATTGGATTGAAATTTTGTGCTACGACGATCTTCGACGGTCATTTGGCTGTAAACTGAAATTATATTCAACTCGCCAAAGTGGCTAGTTAATGTCAAGCCCTGGTTGGGAATAAAGTGAGTTGATTAGATGGCATATTATATTAAACAAAGAGTAAAAAGGTAAATTGCTTAAATGGAGTGATTCAGCAGCTCAATCCACAGGACTTCAGTGGGATGCGGTCAGGACTCTGAGGTGACTCTAAAGCATTGAATTTCTTGTGTTTGAGTCATTGTGTTTTGTATAATTACCATGTTTCATGAGTCTCTCTTATGGTGCCGGATCACAGTTAGATGATCTGACACACTGATGTTGAATTTCTTGGTATACTGTAGTTTGTAAATGATTCACACCATTCAGGCCCTGAAACAGCAAAACAACCTGCAGCATTATACTTCTCCTTTAGCATTGCATCACAGCTGGGATGAGGTTTAGGCTTTAGTACACAGCGTTCTGTTTTCCACAAAGATACTGTTTACATCAACCAAAAATGCTAGTATCTGACTAATTTTGCTGCTTATACCAAGTAACAGAGAATTTTCTCCAAAATACTGTAGGGTTGTATAGATGTCAAGCTTTGTCATCAATAACAAACATATCCATTTTAAAAGTTGATATTGTTAGCATTGTTTCTCCTGCTATTCTCAACCCAATCAGACCTGCAACCCACTAGTTGAGAAGCATTAACAGAAGTTGAATAAGAGCATTAACACAGACCCTTTATTTCCTTTTCTATTTTTATTGCCATACTCAAACTATTAAAGGCTGCTGATAAACCAGGAGAATTTTGGTTTCACTGAACCAGCAGTATGGGGGATACCAGGGCTAGTTGTCATATTGCTTTTATTATTATTATTATTATTATAGTGAATTTTTATAATTTTTTTTGTGTCAGTTTCTTTATAGACACATACCTGAAAGTCTAGGAAAAGCTATTAAACATTTCTACCTATTATTTATTTATTTATTTATTTATTTATATTTTTAAAGTGGTTCAATGAAAACATAAACCTGCAGTTTATTGATATTCTTATTGATTGGATTAAGTAGAATAGCTTTTTTTCTGAAAAATGAAATGCTATGTAGTACTGTAACGTACACCCTTCAATGGCTTTCAGCAAAATTTAAATAGCAGACAAGGTAACAAAAATATCAAGCCCTTGTTTAGGCCAACGGGTACTGTAACTAATACATTTTATTAAAAAAACATACAAAACAACATATTTAACAACCACAGAGATTTGTCAGTTGGTGTCTGCAGTAACATACAAGAGTATTTTTCTTCTCTCTGCATGGGTGTCTGAGACATTAACATTTCTACAAACAAGATCTTGACAATCTTATAAGCACCTCTTGATGAAAATAACATCACAATATCTATTTCCATCAAGAGGTGCATCAATTTTTGGTCAAGATCTTGTATTGACAATGCAAGAGTCTAGCATTCTGTAAAGTCTACTTAAGCACATCCCAAAGGCTTTCAATGAATTTAAGGTCTGGATTCAGTCAGAGGTGCAAATTCATGTATGAAAATGATTCTTCATGCTCCCTCCCAACCATTATTTCAAAATTTGTGTGTGATGAATCTTGGCTTTGTCATCCTGGAATATGGCCATGATACATCTTAATACATGGTTGTTTAAGAAATGAAAAGCTACACACTCCATCAATTAGGTTTAGAAGAATTGTTCCCAAACATATAACATGCTAGAAACATAATAATCACTCTTAAGTATTTCCCTATTTAAATCCAAACAGCGTTTCTGTTTTTTGACCGGGCAGTGTACAATGCCTGATACAAAATTATTTACAAGTATTTATTTATTGTTACGTGTACTGGTGCAGAGAGACGAGGCAGATACGGATTTCCACAATACATATAGTTCTTTACTTAAACAAGGTAGGAACACCAACATACAACGTTAACACAACAGAGAACGGACGAGGAGTGAAGGGAGTGAGTGCAATATATGGGGAGTGCTGACAATAGAGTCCAGGTGCAGGTGATGAGTGCTGATGAGGAGCTGACGAGGGAAGTGAGTGCAGGTGTGGAGAACAGGAGGATCTTGGGAAATGGAGTCCAGGGAGACAAGGGATCTGTAACAGTACTCCCCCCTCCCGGTAGGCGCGACCTCGCGCCGTAGATGGAGACACCGGGAGGGGGGGCAGGCGCCCTGGAGACCTCATGCAGGTGCAGGGAGAGGAGCGGACAGGAACGGAGGTCTCCAGGGCGGATCCATGAACCATGGCGGGTCTGGAGCCGTGGGCAGCCATGGCGGGTCTGGAGCAGCGGGCTGCCATGGAGGGTCAGGTGCAGCGGGCTGCCATGGAGGGTCAGGTGCAGCGGGCTGCCATGGAGGGTCAGGTGCAGCGGGCTGCCATGGAGGGTCAGGTGCCCTGGTGGGCTGGTGGGCTGGCGCTTCAGAACCCCCGCCCAGGAGTTCCCCACCCACAGGTACCGGAACGGGTACTAGGCCCCCCCCAAAAAAATACATGGGGAATTTAAGGAGATTCTTTAAAAGTCTGATGAAGGGATTGTTTCTGTGGGCAGGAGTGGGCCTTAGGGCGGTGGAGCATGGAGCTGTGGGCTTGACGGTGGTTGGAGCGGCTGGCTCGGCGGCGGCGGCTGGAGCGGCTGGCTCGGCGGCGGCGGCTGGAGCTGAGGGCTCGGCGGCGGCGGCTGGAGCTGAGGGCTCGGAGAGGGTTGGAGCGGCAGGCTCGGAGAGGGTTGGAGCGGCAGGCTCGGAGAGGGTTGGAGCCGAGGGCTCGGCGGCGGCTGGAGCTGCTTGCTCGGCGGAGCTGCTTGCTCGGCGGACTGGAGCGGCTTGCTCGGCGGAGACTGGAGCGGCTTGCTCGGCGGAGACTGGAGCGGCTTGCTCGGCGGAGACTGGAGAGCTTGGCTCGGCGGAGACTGGAGAACTTGGCTCTGTCCAAAAGTCTATAAGCCAGGCCACCTCACTAGGTGGCTCGCACAGGGTTGGAGCAGGCTCTGGAGATACTGGAGCGGGCTCTGGAGATACTGGAGCGGGCTCTGGAGATACTGGAGCGGGCTCTGGAGATACTGGCCCGCAGGAGACTGGAGAGACTGGCTCGCAGGCTCGCAGCCTGTCGCAGCTCGACATATCTTAAAATATGTCACTGCCATTGTTTTGTCTCAAGATGTACACCAGTAATGTTGTTTTCTAAGGCACATTTAAAAATAGTTACTTATATATCCTAATCCTGGCTTAATCTAAGCCCTGTCTGTGAAACCGGGCCAAAGGGTACAAATGGGGCTAAATGCCTCATGGTGTAAAAAGCCATTTTGAATCATTTTCTCCCAAAACCTTAAATAACAACTAAACTCCAGAGCACTGTACTAAACGCATGTTCTCTATGCACTTCAATGTTTTCTTGAGAGCTCAAATGGGGTCCATCAACTGTTCTATTACAGACATTCTTCAAAATATCTTCTTTTGTGTTCAGCAGAAGAAAGAAATTCATAGAGGTTTGGAACAACATGAGGTTGAGTAGCCTAAATGATGACAGAATTACTTTTTTACCTTACTTTTTAGCATTTACATATTTCCACTTGGATTGCTTTTAAGATCGCTCGGGCTTAATTATCATTTTTATGCTGACGATACTCAGATTTACATTCACTCTAAGCCTAGTCAAAATCTAGACCTTACTTTTTTAACACATTGTATTTCTGAGATAAAAACATGGATGTCCCAAACCTTTTTGTGTCTCAATAGTGATAAGACAGAGGTCTTGCTTATTGGCACCTCACATCAGCTTCGTAAAGCTGGTTCACTATTTTTAAACGTAGATGGCTTTGTTTTGGAATCACAAACCAAATTAAAAAATTTAGGAGTAATATTTGAATTTGAAGTAATATTTGTTTGTCTTTTGACTCTCATGTTCAGTACACTGTAAAGAACTCCTTTTTTCATCTCAGAAATATTGCTAGGCTCCGCTCTATGTTATCGCTCTCGGTGACTGAAAGGCTTATTAAAGGTGCCCAAGAATGCTTTTTCACAAGATGTAATATAAGTCTAAGGTGTCTCCTGAATGTGTCTGTGAAGTTTCAGCTCAAAATACCCCACAGATTTTTTTAAATAAATTTTTTAAACTGCCTATTTTGGGGCATCATTAACTATACACTGATTTTGGCAGCGCCGGCCCTTTAAATGGCGTGCTCCCTGCCACACGACTATACTATATTACACAGCTCTCGACTATATTACAGTGCATTTACAAAGTTTACACAGCCAATATAACCCTCAAATGAATCTTTACAAGATGTTCGTCATGCATGCTGTATGCATGCTTCGAATTATGTGAGTATAGTAATTATTTTGATGTTTACGTTTGATTCTGTATGAGTTTGAGGCTATGCTCCGTGGCTAATGGCTAATGCTACACTGTTGGAGAGATTTATAAAGAATTAAGTTGTGTTTATGCATTATACAGACTGCACATGTTTAAAAATGAAAATAGCGACGGCTCTCTTGTCTCCGTGAATACAGTAAGAAACGATGGTAACTTTAACCACATTTAACAGTACATAAGCAACATGCTAACGAAACATTTAGAAAGACAATTTACAAATATCACTAAAAATATCATGTTATCATGGATCATGTCAGTTATTATTGCTCCATCTGCCATTTTTCGCTGTTGTTCTTGCTTGCTTACCTTGTCTGTGCACAGATCCAGACGTGAATACTGCCTTTTCTTGTCTAATGCCTTGAACATGGGCTGGCATATATGCAAATATTGGGGTCATACATATTAATGATCCCGACTGTTACGTAACAGTCGGTGTTATGTTGAGATCCGCGTGTTTTCCGGAAGTCTTTTAAACAAATGAGATTTATATAAGAAGGAGGAAGCAATGGGGTTTGAAACTCAATGTATGTCTTTTCCATGTACTGAACTCTTGTTATTCAACTATGCCAATATAAATTCAATTTTTGATTCTAGGGCACCTTTAATACTTTTGTGTTTTCCTGCATTAACTATTGCAACGCACTGCTGGCTGGGGTTCCTAAATGCACACTTAACAAACTACAATGTATGCAAAATTCAGCTGCTAGGATCCTGACCGGAGTCAGGAGAAATTACACCAATTCTCAAGTCCTTGCACTGGCTTCCGGTCAGGTTCCGAGTTTATTTTAAAGTCCTCATGCTTACATATAAGGCACTGCATGGTCTGGCCCCCCAGTATCTGTCTGCACTTTTAACCTTATACACACCCAAGCGTCACTTACGCTCCTCACAAGCTGGTCTTTTGGCAGTCCCACAGACACGGTTGCATTCTGTAGGGGATAGGCAGTGTTGGGGTAGTTACTCAAAAAATGTAATTATTTACTAGTTACTAGTTACATCTGTAAATTGTAATGATATTACTTTACTAGTTACTGCATTTGAAAAGTAACTTCACTACTTATTACTTTACTTTTTCTTAATTTACCGTTTAGATACATGGACAAACATCATAGCCCTATCATCACTTAACCTTTCTGCATAGAGTTTATTGTATAAATATTGAACCATATGAAAGAACAATAACCCAGTCTGCACAAAGAAATATGCCTCACCTTAAAATCCAGAAACAACAGGATAAAGAAGGCTATGGTGGGGTCATTTTAAAATGGTGTCAACACACAAGTTTCAAAACACAGGCTTTGAATCGCTAATTCAAAAGTGAAAGTATAATGCTCACGGCCGCACGGGCATTCATAACGGCACCGCGCCAGTGGACACGCACGGTTATGAACGCCCGTGAATGCATTTTAATGATGGGTTCATTAATGATGAGTTTATTATTATTTTTAATAAAAAACCCAACAACAAAACAATACAATCAATGACAAACTCGCTTAAATAGGCGCTCAGTCAAAGGTGAGGTGAAATGGGCAAAGTGAGGTGCGACTCTCCTTCAGCCCACTTTGAATTGAGCAGACGCGTTCAGTTCTGTAACTTGGTCACATGCAAAATAAAGAAATAAAATATTAAGTTTTGTTGCCAAATTTAGATTTTTTTTATTTGATTATTATTTAGTCTATTTGTTTGATTTGTAATGATTTAAATATAATTTAATTAATTGCTTGTCATCAACTTGCAATTCCCTCGCGAACCTCCGTTTGGGAAACCCAGTTTTTTTTTAGAACATTATTTTACATTCATTCCTTGGCGACGCGTCATGCAGCCAAGCTACAGGTATCGCGTTTATTTTGTTTTTCCTTTTTTATTTAAAATATTCACAAACTTGTTAGGCTATATCATGAATTATATTATATTTTCCAATTGTCATATATGTGGTGAATGTGTTTTGTTTAAACACCTTTATAATGATCATGTTAGTTGATAAAACAGAGGATCTGTCGGATTTACATTACATAAATTCATCAATTTTTCCCGAAATAAACGTAAGTGGCTGGTGAACTGGGATAAGAGAGTAGCCTAAACTTTAAAGGATTATCGCAGCTTCCATATGAGTGTATGGAATCTGCATTTAACAAACTATAAATGTCTGTTTTATATATAGCCTAGTCCTCATTCAAACGTCTGAAACCTCAAATAAACATGTGGTTGAAAACTTAGTTGTGAAATATGAAAAGCACAGAGCGCGTCAATCTCTGGCTCAGCGCCAGCAGCGGGAAAGCAGGTTTGAATTTAACGTTCTCATCACACCGGTGTTATCGTACACGTTAAAAAAGTTAAAATCGATCGGCTGAAAGGGGACAAACTGAAACTGAGGGGGCACAAATCAGATCTGAGGGGGCAATATGCCCCCTTTTGCCCCCTCGTGGCGCCGGGCCTGCCGAAACCCCCTGTCTCAATCTCCATTTCCAGCTCCAGCAGATCTCTATGGCAACGGCACACATACAGGCACACGCATGCACGCACCACTTAAACAGACAGAACTTTACACACAGGCAAACACGGCTTGGGTAACGCAGGAAAACGCGTTCCTATAGTCTAGTAAAGTAGTGTAGTTACCAATATTATTAGTGTAATGCGTTTCTTTACTTCGTTACCCAAAAAAGTAATATCGTTACTGTAATCCGTTACTTTGTAACTCGTTACCCCCAACACTGGGGATAGGCCTTCTCATCCTACGCTCCTAGGCTTTGGAATGCATTCCCTCCTCATATCAAAGATGCACAGAATTTAAGTATTTTTTTTAGGGTAGCTTTTTCTTGATTGTCTTTTTATCTTTCATATGTATATGCATAACTTGTTTTACTTTGTGTGTGTTTTGTTTTCTCATTTGCTTGTTTTATGTAAAGCGCCTTGAGAAGCTACTTTAAAGGCGCTATATAAAAATAAAGTTATTATTATTTTTCTTTCTTTCTTTCTTTCTTTCTTTCTTTCTTTCTTTCTTTCTTTCTTTCTTTTGTGGGTGAACTATCCCTTTAATTCTAAAAGTTTAAATCATAGGCAATATGGATAAACATTATTTATGTCATACATATTGTGATTCAAAATACTTTCAGATTTTCAGTTTTGTTGAATGTGATTCATATGTGAAATATGCCTGTATTAACGTTATAGCTTCCAGGTATCCATTTACTAAAAGCGGAATAAAAAGTCCTTAAAAAACACTTAGTTAAGAGGTTCTGAAATGCCAGAGATGATTATATGAACAGACAACTGATACACCATTTGCTGAAGTGGCTATTTTGAAGTGGCTATTTTTTGAAGTATGTACATAAATGTACTCAAAAAATGTGTTAAATATCAAAAATGTTTGCATATGAATATATAGAAAAATAGCAAACTCCACACTATATTCCTATAGTGCACCGAATATAGGGTTAAAGACTCCTCTTGTTAGGGCCCGAGCACCGATGGTGTGAGGACCTTATTGTAATAGTTACAGTCAAAGCACCACCTGTTGGCAGCAGGAAGTGTGGCACTTTGAAATGACTTTGCCATATTTCCCTTGTATATACTTGCTTACATGCATGTAGCCCACTGTTCCCTGTTTTCCTAAGGCCAGTGGGTAGCGGAGAGCCCGGGTGCGAGGGCCCTTTCATCACTGCTTGCAGCTTTAATTTTATTTATTCCTACTAATTAAGTGTGCCACTGCCACATGAGTCCTAAAAAAAAAGTGAAGCCAAATCTTCTCGATTGATCCCAAATCTTTTACGTTCCCTCGTTCCCCGAGAAACTTAGCGTTCCCTTGCAAAGATATTTGCATTCCCTCACAGAGTCAAGGAGTTCAATAAAGTTGGCAATATATTCACAGATTCGAGCTTCCCGGATAACCTTGTGAGCTAAAAATTGATAAAACACAAATGCAGCTATTTCCAATCATAGTTACCTAGACAACAAGCTACAACAACAGAATTTTCATCAAATGTCCTTTATAATAAATTGGTCTCTATGAGCAGGCGGCGGAGATACACGTCTGAAGGAACCGTCTGAAAAGTGCAAAACCCTTTTGCTCATTTTCTATTATGAAAAATACTCAATAACTTCACTGTAACACACTGTACTCAGGGATGGGCAGTATTTATGTTACATGTATTTCAAATAAGTATTTCAAATACAAAATAGTATTTTGTCATTTGTATTTGATAGGGTTGATGAAAATGGCTTTGTATTTTGTATCAAAATACTTTAGTGTTTTGTATTTTTAAAATACTGTAAAATACTTTGTAAGAAGTCTACATGATGACATCATAAAAATGCAACCTCTGATTGGTGCTAACTCAGTAGTTTCCCCAGACTTAATGATGTTAAGTTTTGGTGTTTTAGTAGCCTAGTCTAAATAGTTTGCCAATTTACATAATGTTCATGAAAACTATTATACTGAG
This sequence comes from Megalobrama amblycephala, assembly GCF_018812025.1. Classification (NCBI taxonomy): domain Eukaryota; kingdom Metazoa; phylum Chordata; class Actinopteri; order Cypriniformes; family Xenocyprididae; genus Megalobrama; species Megalobrama amblycephala. The sequence continues at coordinate 35,126,540 of NC_063046.1, forward strand.
CAGCAGCCCCCTATATTTATGATTAACAATCAATTGATTAATTAGTTATAAACTAGTTGCTATGAATACAGGAGCCATCAGTTGTCTTCTTATGAATGACTTGTTTGTCATTGAGTCAGTGTTGCTGATGCAAAGTAGGCCCTTCATTACCAAACACCAAGTAACTAAATTAGGATACAATTATGAGTCATTCATTAAACTGTGGGTTACTTTAAAACTAACCGTCACCTGGGAGATCACAGGGATATGTGAATATTTGATCTGTTAAAGCCACAATGTGTAAATTTTCGCCACTAGAGGTTGCTTATTCAGTCGCTTATCCTTGATTTTGTGGAATCATGGGATGTGATGTTTTCACGTTTGGAAAAGAATCGGGACGGGACTCGGGCAGAAATCATGTTCATGGATGAGAGTATTAACGTTACTGTAGTATGAAGCAGAGCAGGGTGAGTGATGTTGGAGCTGAACGAGACCACTGGAGAGATTGCTAATGTGAGACGAACGCGACACATGTCTCGAGAGCAGGAACTTTTATTATGCTGCAGTCGCCGCTTTCGCTTTTTTTGGTCTTTTTTTATGTTGGGTAATGCGGCGCTGTTTATAATATTAGATGCATTTGTGTTTTGAAAGTTGTTATAATGCGTTTGCCTGGCGGCTGCTATTAGACACTTGTTGCACACTGCAGTAAGCTAGATCGATGTTAGTCATGGTAAAACATGGTACTCGCGGTAAATCAAGAAAATGTGATTTAAACAAGAAGCTATAAAACATGATTAGTTTTCAGTCAATGAATGAATCCAAACAGTTCCTCATCTGTCTAATAAAACATATAATAGGTTTTATTAGACAGATGAGGAATATAATGCGTCTTTGGTGTTTCCATGGTTTCTACAAAATAAAACCTGACATTGAGGGTAACGTGGGTATGATGTCATTGATAGACGATGCAGGGACACGGCCTGTGTCCTGGCTAAAATTGCATATTTCTCTGGATTTAAACATTCTTGGAAACATTTGGGATGTAAGTACACAAGTCAACAAAATATATAACATTGTTCTAGTGGTTTTTGGATACTTTAATTCAAAAATCCTACTGTACATATTGTGCCTTTAACTGGTTGCATATGTTTATTAAATGACTCAGGCAGAAAAAAGCTGGTGCTATCAAACATTGTTTACTTAATCAGCTGAGTCGGTGTAATGGTGAAGGGATCGAAAAAATAGGCCAATTGATGGAAGGTTTGCGAAGAAATTTCATGCTCCCTTGTAAAAGTATTTTTTAGTATTTTTCAAATACAAAAATATAGTAGTTTATTTTGATACATGGTGTGGCTGTTGTATTTTGTATTTTATTAAGGTATTTGGTATTTTATTTTAAAATACATTTTGATGTATTTTTGCCCAACCCTGACTGTACTGTCACCAAATTCAGTTTATACATCACTGCTCTCCTGCTGGTTGTACTGGAACACTTAGTTTGATGATTTTTAAAAAAGCATGACTTATTATTATTTATTATGAAATAAAATCAATAACTTCACTTTTATTAGTAAAAATATTAAATAAATTGTAATGCCATCAAATTCAGTAAGCAATTATCATGCAAAAGCTGTTGTAAGTATGTAAGCTAGCTCTGTAAAAATTTGTGTAAAGAAGGCCTTTATGTGCTACTTGCCAAACTAGTGTTGTAGTACCTAACCAGCAGGAGAGCAGTGATGTATGAACTGAATTTGGTGACAGTACATTGTGTTACAGTGAAGTTATTAAGTTTTTTTTTTTCATAATATAAAATGAGCAAAAGGGTTTTGCATTTTTCAGACGGTCCCTTCAGACTTGTCTCTCCGCCGCCTGCTCATAAAGACCAATTTATATATTATAAAGCACATTTGAGGAAAATTGGGTTGTTGTAGCTTGTTGTCTAGGTTACTATGATTGGAAATAGCTGCATTTGTGTTTTAACAATGTCTAGCTCACGAGGTGATCCGGGAAGCTCGAATCTGTGAATATATTGCCAACTTTATTGAACTCCTTGACTCTAAGTACTCTAAGCACTGAAACAAAGGAAGATATTTTGAATAAAGTTTGTAACCAGGCCACTTTGGAGCACCATCGACTTCCATAGTAGGAAAAAAATACTATGGAAGTCAATGGTGCCCCAGAACTGTTCAGTTCCCCACATTCGTCAAAATACTTTCCTTTGTGTTCAACAGAACAAAGAAATTCATACAGGTTTGGATCAACATGAGGGTGAGTAAATGATGACAGAATTTTCATTTTTGGGTGAACTATCCTTTTAAGGATGGCTTTTAGGCCCCATTGTACCCTATCTGAACCTATACTTTCAGCACACCAGTTGAAGCCACAGAAGTTGCTATGCTCATCTCGAAAACAGCTGTAGAAGAAAACAGTCCCCTGGCAGACTGGAAGAAGAATCTTAGAAGTACCTTTTCCGTGACACTCAGGGGGGAAGATGAATCTGAGAAGTGACATTTCTGAGCTGCTATCCAAAGGATTAAAGGTCTGATTCAGAGGTTGGGTGAGAGAACAGCAGCAATTGAGATCAATTCAGTTCTGCCACTCTTGAGCTTTTGAGCAAGAGATTTTACGTTTCTAAAATAGCAAACTGTCACTTATGTTCCGCTTTAGCTTTCAAAACCACATTAATTCACATTTGGCACCAAAGCAATGGCAGTAACAACAATGAAAAACTGTTGGAAATTCCACAATCTATGCCATTTGATAAAATGCAGTGAGTAAAAGGCTGACTATACTCTATACTCTATACTCATCGCATAGCCTACTATTTTACATTCAGTCTCAAATGGAGCTCTGCTAAGTCCAAAAGCTGAGCTGTACTGTGGTAGACATACCAAATTGATTACAGGCGGCCTGCGTCAATTATTAATGTCTTCTCTCTTTCTTCAAAGTGCATCTTTAATATCGAGCGCACTACTCCCAGACTCACCTGACCAACATCTGCTCAGACCAGACCAAGATCAGCTCACTTTCACAGGCATGTTGCCAGACGTAACCTTGATGATGTTGTAATGGGAGGTTTTGTTCTTCCATGCAGTCCGCAGAATTAGAGATCAGCAGTCAGGCGAGATCAATATTTAAACATAAATTGTAGCACAGCATTGATGCCTCAATACTGTTGATGGTTTTCCCCCAACAAATGTAATTAAAATCAGACTTAAGTGCCCTGTTTGCGGGTCGCTGAGGAATTACTGCTGTAAAATCTCAGTGCGACTGGCTTGTGTGAAGATCACTTTGCTTCGATTTATAAGCCGTGACGCACTCTACTCTCATGTGCGACCCAGTGCAGTGACATTTCTACTTGTTCTAGGTTGTAATTATTTGTTCTTATATCATGTTCTGTTGAATTGAATGCTACTGCATTACATTGCGTTTCAATTACACTTTGTCCCATTGTTCTCTGCTTAACTCGATTGGATTACGCTCTATTGAATTACCTCTTACTCAGTTGTTTCATTCTGCACTTGTCTTGAAGCTAAAACTGTGGCCTCCAGCGCTATAGACTCACCAATGATCTATTCACATTAACATTGATGTCTCAGAGCATATGGCTCTATGTAAGATGCTGTATCCCCTCCAAATAGCTAATACGAACATGGTCTTTCTCTTCTTGTTAATCCTTTTGTGAGATATGCTATAAAGTGGTGAAGAATCAAGTTTAGTGCTAGTTCATTTCTTTGGGCAATTGCTTGTCTGTGCTGGATAGCTGCATCTGTTCAGTCATCAAAGTTTTGCGGGATCCTAACAATAATAGTCAGTAAAAACAGTCCACTATATGTGAATGCACACTGTAAAAAAAATCCCAGTAAAATTTACGGTAAAAAAACGGCAGCTGTGGTTGCCAGAACTTTACCGTAAAAAATACAGTAGCAACGTAAAAAAATCTGTTAAATTTACGGTAAAAAAACGTATTTCATTAACTGACATAATGTTAATTTACCAACCTAATGAAGTACTAATATCTGTTTTGTACCTTTATAATACACTGACAGTCACCAAACACAGTGGTGATAAGAGTCACATGATGAATCAAAGTTCATCACAAGCAGATTTTCCACAAGCTGAGAAGGACAACACTAACATATAGAAGGTGCACACGGTGTCATTCACACACACACTAAACACCATCATGGTAACATGCATGAAATTTTAAAAATGCAATAAACATTAATTTAACAACATTACATGTAACATAAAACCCTAATGTACATAACTGATTAGAAAAAAATGAGAAAAACTAAGAAGAAACAGAGTTATTTCAACGAAAATATATCAAATGTGAAGTGTCACGCAGGGAATTGTGGGAATGTCAATTTACGGTTTTTCACTGTAAATTTTACAATGAATTATTTTTCACTTCCAAAAACTGTGAATTTAACGGTATTTTTACCATAAAATTACATTAAATGTACCGTTAGATCTATTACAGTTATTCACCGTATATAGTACGGAAACTTTCTGTAAACCAATTGACAGTTTTTCACCGCAGCATTTTTACAGTCTTTTACTGTTAAAATCACGGTCATTAGTGTCCTAAGCAATACAGGCACAAATCAGGTTTTTTTTTTGCAACTACAAATAACTACAAGTAACGTGATTTATGTAATCAGATTACTTTTTTTAAAGCAACTAGTAAAGTAACACATTACTTTTATATCTACAACAAAATATCGGAGTTACTTTTTCAAATAAGTAACGCAAGTTACTTTGTTTTCCCATTTTTCGACTGACGCCTCTCCTGTCCCCATGTTGAGAGAAATCGGGAGTGAGGTGCAGAGGCGTTGTGTGCGCTGTGTGAACATAATGGTTATTGTAGTTCTGGACTAAATGTGAGAATGCGTTTACTTATCTCACTTGGACAAAAACAGATTCAGTATTCCTCAAAACAGTAAAATGCAAACTCAGAATATTAAACCTGCAATAATTAAATATGTTAAATAACACAGATGTAAAAGGGCCTTTATATTTGCAAAAAAAATATTTTTTTGTTAAAAAAAAAAAAAAACAATCAAGCTAAGCCCATGAGAAAAAGTAACGCAAAAGTAATGTAGCGCATTACTTTCCATAAAAGTAATGCAAAAAGTTACTTATTTAGGAAGTAACGCAATATTGTAATGCATTACTTTTAAAAGTAACTTTCCCCAACACTGACTATTAGATATGTTCAATAAACTCCTACCTAACATAACATTAAGCTACAATGAAAAGTAGCTAGTTTTAAACATCAAGTCTCTGTCTCTCCCCAATTAAAAAGAGTGAAAATGGCCTGTCCCACCTTAGACCTTCTTGACTACATATAACAATTAAAATCACACACTATTAATTGTAACACCTTAAAATGTTCATGAAGTAACAATGGAAATATTTCTAAAGCATTCATTAATCTTACACTCTAAAAAATAGTGGGTTAAAAACAACCCAAGCTGGGTTGAAAATCGACAAACCCAGCAAATGGGTTGTTTTAACCCAGCATGTTTTAGAGTGTAGTTAAAATTAAATTCAACATTTAATAATATATTATTAAAATCAAAAGTTATCTGTTAATATTATTTAATGGACCAGAGGTAACACAAACTAACAACAAACAGTTTTTTTTTTAACTAACATTAACAAGGATTAATAAATACTGTAACAAATGTATTGCTCATTGTTAGTTAACTAATGTTAACTAAAGAGACCTTATGTAAAGTATTACTCAAATAATCATTAAGGATCTTTTTAAAATGTAGAATGTTTTAATATTATTTGTAATTTAAGTCCTGTTCAGACTATTAAGTCTACTTTATTATGATGATGTTTATCTAATCTTTTTTTGGTTACAATTTATTTCGATGGTCCACTTTAGACATTCTACTAACTATAAGTAACTTTGCAACTACATGTCAACTAACTCTCATTAGAGTTAGTTACTATAGTATAGTAATAGTAGACTATAGTAGACTGTTAGTACTAGTAGATTTTTAGGTTAGGGTTTGTGTTAGTAGAATAAATTGACATGTAGTTGCAAAGTTACTTGTAATCAATAAAATGTCTGTTGGCGGACAATCAAAATATAGTGTTAGCAGATATTAAGCAGACTACTACTAAATACTCTAATGAGAGTCACTTGACAGTTGCAAAGTTACTTAGTTAGTAGAATGTCTAAAATGGACCATCGGAATAAAGAGTTACTTTTTTTTTACTAGAAAATAAAATAAAACAAATTAGGGTTTTAAACTTCATAATAAACAAAACTGAATTTAATGCCATTTTTTTATTTTTTTTATTTTCAGGCCTCGGGAATGTAAATTTCTATATCCCCCTCCTTTTTCTATATTTGTAACATTGTTTTAAATCACACTGACTGCAGAAGCATTTTAGTGTCCTCTTTTATTAAAGAGAGTATAGGCGCTGATATTGAGAGTGGGTGATTCAGTCCTATTTTCTACTACACTGCTCAATTTCCTCTCCTGACTTAACAGCTCCTTTACCTTTTCCTACATAATTAATCACACACCATCTCCCATAGACATGAGAAGGATGGACTCAGGGCATGTAGGAGAGTGAGAAACTAAATTTAATTAAAACCAATACAATGCAATGTAAAAGCACAGTGTGAGAAGTGTCTACTCAGCAGACTGAATATGGCCACGACACTGTGCAGGATTCATTTCAAGTAAAAACAAAAATTGAGGCGGAAAGGCTGCTCGTCAATTTAGAGCGATGAGGGTTTCTGCTGACAGCATAGATTCAGCTCCTCCCTGCCCTAAAATGCACCAGCCACAGCTGTCAGTGGAGCTTTATCGGTCCATATGAGGGGGTGAGGCAGGTCTGACTGTGTGTAATGAGCTGCAAATCAAACAGAAACCTCTCTAGGGTTTGCAATTCAGTTGCAGTGAGCCACCATTTCATGCAGGTGGGCAGAGCTTTTCTTGTACATCTTAATAGCGGAGCTCAAGATGAGTCACTGACCACAAAGGGTGTTGAAGCCCAACTTTTATGAACGTCATGGATATGATTTCAAGGCTAAACTTTCTGCTAAAGGTCCGAACAACATGTTTTAGCCAGTCGGTGTCTGGTATCTCATATCATCGAAATCATACATTATACATCATTTTTTTCTATTATAAATAAGGGAAATATGCATTTAAAAAATAATCAAATTACAATGTCTGCAAAATAGATTTACTGTACTTCAGCAACGATTCACTAAAAATATTTCTGTCCGCACTGACAATGATTCAGTAAAAGTTATGCTGAGTTTAGGAGAATGCATTGATTGGTAAGATACGCCAGCAGTTCATTTGTCAGATACATTATCAGTCCTTTCACAGGAACAGCACACAAGTCTTTTTTTTTTTTTATAAAGCCCGTTTAGAGCTCCTGAGGCCATGCAGAAGCACGTTTATGGACTAATGTCAGTGCTGTAACAGTGTTCTCCCAAATTAGTCTTCAGCGACGGCTCTCCATTTTCATAGCTGTCTAATCCAAGTTTTATCTTATAGTCTTTGTTCAGGAATCCAGTTTTAATTTATTTTAAAATACCCTTACTCCTCATTTATACACAAAAATACCACTACCACTTAGAGTTACACTTCATTCCGATGGTCCCATTTACACATTCTACTAATTATAAGTAACTTTGCAACTACATGTCAACTAACTCTCATTAGAGTATTAGTAGACTGTTAGCTTAGGGTTCGGGTTAGTAGAACAAGTTGACGTACTTGCAAAGTTATAGTCAGTAGAATGTCTGTTGGGAGACCATCACAATAAAGAGTTCGCAGATATTAAGCAGACAGTCTATTAATACTCTAATGAGAGTTAGTTTGCAACATGTAGTTGTAAGTGGATCATCGAAATAGAGTGTTACCCCATTTAGATATACTTACTGTAAGAATGTTTGGAAAACTTGTTTGACATTATTTTTGCATTATCAATTTTGCACAGAAATTACACACTTAGCCTTAACTTTGTTTTTGTTTTTTTATTTAAACATTTCCATTATTCAAGAACCTATTTTTCACTGCAAATCTCTTTTTTTTTGACCTGATAATATAAAGAATGAGACCTGATGTAAAGTCTGCAATAAAGTGAGGACAAACACAACAACATGGCGTCTTTACTAAAAAGGTATAACATATTTTATGTACCAAACACAAAATCTCGTACAGCACAGTACAACAAATTAAACAATCAAAGCATTAAACAAAACAACATCTTTGGCACTTGACAAATAGATGATATTCAAACAAGAAATGTAAACAAGACAAAGGCATAACATTAAAACGCAACAACAAATAAGTAAAAAAATTTTGCAAGGTGATAAAAAGTCAGTTTTGGCAATGTAATGGTCAATCCAAAACTTTCTCAGTTTGCATGTTTTCATGCAAAACCGCGTCATCTCTGCTGTGCCCGACTGTGTTTGAACGCCGGTTTGCGAGGCCTCATCCATGGCCCTAGCACCATGCTCTTCCATCCCCTGTGAGACAGCTCCATATAGTAACAGTCACCAAGGGTCCTTGTTTAGTGCAAATAGGCTGGCTGCAGTCTTTCAAAATGAATCCTGCAAGCGTCATTTTCGGAAAGTGGACGGAACTATGAGTGGTTTGGGTCCTGAAACAGGTCTGAAAGAGAAAAAAAAAACACTAGTTAAAACTAGATTTCTGAGTTACAAAAAGTGAAAAAGTGTATGATGATACATAAATGATACATTCATTTCTAAGGCATTTAATCAACATGTACACAACATGCACACCCTCTGATTAATAGTTCATACCTTTTTAGAAAGTAAAGGCCTTTTATTTTAATTCTATAAACGTACACCTTCTAGCCATTGCATGCTTTTTTTTCTTTGCTGTGAAATCTTTAATAATCATACTGATTTATATAGCAAACTATCAGAATTGAATCTTTTTGGCCATATAAATAACAGAATCTGCACCAAATTGCTCAGTTCCTTTGAATAAAATGTTTATTTTTTTCCTTCTCGAGTAAGTGCTCCATATTTACCTATTTCGGGCCATAAAAGCTTGATGAAAGTATCAAGTATACAAAGCAACAAATTTGCATTTTTCTTTAATTTTCTTTTATATTGTGTGTAAAGATTCTAAATATTCTGTCAGGGTTTTCAGGGTTAGAATTTCTGTAAAAGCAGGAATGATAGTCAGCGCTTATCTTACTTTATCTCGTATTTCTCACAAGATCTGTTAACTGGAAGGCCTTTCCAAGGTTGACAATCATTTCAAACTAACCATTTATGCCTGTCAAAATGAAATGCAGTTTGCAGTATATACATTAGATTCCTCAGAGTCTCACAGTTATGTGTTGAAAATGAATGTGTCTTTTTATCACAACATAGTACTAAGCTTCCGCCGCCACTGGGAAGCTGCGAACAGATTTATCTTCACAAGCTGAAACTCTGTGAGATCCGGTTGTTCTTAGATTGTAGGAGCATGTAGTGCAGGAGACAAACAGAAATGAGGCCTGGCTGCATGTAGGAGCAGTTATTTCTGAAAATAAGTGCTAGACGGCTGCTTTTAAGAACTAATAGTGGACTAACATTGATATGGAGACTCGAGGAGAGAAAAGAGGATTTAAACTTGAATATTTCGCTGCTTAGGAGATTCCAATTGGGCATGTGTAATTCCCCATAAAACCTACTGCTGTATATAAATGAGTAAAAACCCATCCAAACGTTTGATGTGCAGTAAAAAAATTCAGTTCTATATTTTCTGTGCTCAAGAGTAGGTAGGGAGGTGAAAAGAATCCCATAAAATATCCAAACTGCACAACTCACCACCCACTGTTCAGAACGCTTATTGTATTTAACAATGTCTCTGATCCGTCTGGTTTGGCAAAGAAAAACAAAGCATCAAATAATTAGGACAGACAGACTTTCGCTAATTAGGACTGCCTTTCTTACTGGAGAGTAACTGTTCAATCAACTGCTAACTGCTAATGGCGTCACAATTTACATAATTTGCTGTGAAAATTATCTGTTTCGCTAAGCCTGCAGTGCTTCATTTATGTAGTATATAAACTTGGTCCATGTACCGTACATACATGTATGTATATCTACGAAACTCAGTACACACATTATTCTCATCGACCTGAACAACTTCTGCACTTCCATTTATTAGCTCTGTCCAACAGGAAAGTGGTTGTTTTGGAATTTTGTTAAAAGGAAATGCAGTGAACTTTTAACTACTCCTCCTAGGGCAGGGATGGGCAAACTCTGTCCTAGAGTTTAGCTCCAAACCTGGTAAAACTCACCTGCCTGTAGCTTTCTAGGAATCCTGAAGACATTGATTAGCTGGTTCAGGTGTGTTTGATTAGGGTTGGAGAAAACTCTGCAGGCCCTCCAGGACCGAGTTTGCCCATCCCTGTCCTAGAAGAGGTCTTCAACCCTGCTCCTGGGGACCCACGGTCCTGCAGAGACCCTAATCAAACACACCTGAACCAGCTAATCAAGTGCTTCAGGCAGAGATGTTCACAAGTCTTTCATCTGGAGTCAGAGTCGAGTCGAGTCTCAGGGCATTTAAAATAAATAAATAAAAAATAAAATTCTCATACTCAAATCCTATTTTTTATCCTAATTGTGTTATATAAACAAAATAATATGATCTATCATATGTTTTGTTTGTGATACAGGTCTTAAGATGTAAGGGATAATGTACATCCAGCTTGTTACTTTATAATCCATTACAATGTACAAAACAATGGTACTGGCAACATGAGTAGTCATTTTCAATACAGTCGCTAAGTGGACACAAAATGGCACCGGTCACAGTTTGTTATACAGCGGCATTGTTATTTATGTCAGTCATTATCAGAAAATATCAGACCTCGGAATGTTTAAGTCAATAGAAAACTGTACGCATGCAAATTGCGTTATGTTAAAATATGTGCTTTAAGTAATAAATAGATTAACATCTCTTTCTAGTTCTCTCTCATGGACACACATTATAGTTAGTAAAGCTACATATATACAAAAAGATTGATAAAACATAGTGCTAGGTTTAAAGGTTAGATTTTTTTGTTCATAATTTAACAGGCTTGCAATCCAAATAAGCCATGCAGCTACACCGCAGTATAATAGCTAACGTTAGCTGTGTGAGTTAATGTGATGATGTCTCATAAAATGTTATGTTTTTGTTCCAGTGTCTTTAATTGTTTTTCCACATTCTTTGCATCTAGACGATCTGACATGTTAATAAACCAAAATGTGAGAACACATGGCACGGTGGCTCCCATCATGTTTCATAGGACTCTTATGACATTTCAGACAAAGGTCCGATTTATAATGACATGTAGGGAAATATATGTAATGCATAAAACCATTCAAATAAAACACAAATTCTTTATTTATGATATTAGTAATTAAGGATAAAAGACTCAAGTTTTTTTTTTATATTCACGAGTCCTTTGTATCGAGTTGAGTCGAGTCTGAAGTCATTTCAGGTAGAGTCTGAGTCAAGTCTGAAGTCCATTAAAATGCGACTCGAGTCGGAGTCACTAACTCGAGTGGCCATCTCTGGCTTCAGGACTGCTTGAAAACTCACACAGGACCGCTGTCCAAGTGATCGTCACCAAACTTGGTCATCACAATGACAAGACAATAGGTATGTTTACATGGGGCAGTTGTGGCCTAATGGTAAGAGCGTCGGACTTGCAACCCGAAGGTTTGCCAATCTGGATGAATACCATCTGATTTCAGATTCAGAACTTTTCATTGTAATTCACATTTTCATTTATTGTCACAAGATGACATATCTTGATGGCATATCTAAAAAGAAAGTTGACAAATTCAAGCATCTACATGCTTAGCTTTTTTCCCCTTATTGATCAGTTTATTTCAGGTACAATCCAATCCGATCCAAATTTCATTCAGGTCCAGCATTACACATTTTGTATGTCTCCCTCATCTAACACACCTGATTCAATTCATCAGCTCATCAGTAGAGCTTGCAAGACCTGAAGTGGGAGTGTCAAATAAGGGAGACATACAAAATGTGCAGGGTTGGGGGTCCTCCAGGACAGGTTTGATAACCCCTGGACTAAGGCAGGGGTGCCCAATCCTGTTCCTGGAGATCTACAGTACTGTGCAAAAGTCGTAGTATCGTCAGTATTTTCACCCCCCCAAAAAGGTTTTAAGCCAGTTATTTATATATTTTGCTGTAGTGTGTCAATAGGAAATATCCGTTCATTCATTTTGCCATTAATTGTAATAATCCAGTGAGATTTATGAATACACAATAAGACTGATAACAGCCGGTGCTCCACATGGAGATCAGAGCTCACCATCATCAAATCCGTCTGTGATTACATGAAGAAACAGATGAAACTGAGACAAACCAAATCCAGAAGAACTGTGGCCGTGTCTCCAAGAGATTTTAAGAAACCTGCCTCCAAAGCTACCTGAAAAATGATGCCCAAGTGTACCTGGACGAGAGCTGTTTTA